>NW_024062203.1:0-78026 GCF_006381635.1 Hibiscus syriacus
TCAACCAGACCTTCGAGTTCGATTACACTCAGCTCAAAGGCACATCAAATTTATAACATAGCTCAGGAGAGAAGGGCAATCTGTCGACAAAGACCTTCAAGTTCGATTACACTAAGCTCAAAGGCACATCAAATTTACAGCATAGCTCAAGGCGAGAAGGACTATCTGTCAACAAAAGACCTTCGAGTTCGATTACACTCAGCTCATGGAATATCCATTTACAACATAACTCAAGGCGAGAAGGTTATCTGTCAACAAGGACCTTCGAGTTCGATTACACTCAGCTCAAAGGCATATCGATTTATAGTATACTCAGGCGAGAATGGTTATCTGTCAACCAAGACCTTCGAGTTCAATTACACTCAGCTCAAAGGCATATCAAATTACAACATAACTCAAGGCAAGAAGGGTTATCTGTCAACCAAGACCTTCGAGTTTGATTACACTCAGCTCAAAGGCATACCAAATTACAGTATAACTCAATGAGAGAAGGTTATCTGTCAACCAAGACCTTCGAGTTCGATTACACTCAGCTCAAAGGCACATCAAATTTACATCATAGCTCAAGGCGAGAAGGATTATCTGTCAACAAGACCTTCGAGTTCGATTACACTCAGCTCAAAGACATATCCAATTTAAGCATAACTCAAGGCGATAAGGGTTATCTGTCAACCAGACCTTCGAGTTTGATTACATTCAGCTCAAAGGCACATAAATTTACAGCATAATTCAAGGCGAAAGGGCTATCTGTCAACAAAAAACCTTCGAGTTCGATTACACTTAGTTCAAAGGCATATTCAATTTACAGCATAACTAAAGGAGAGAAGAGTTATCTGTTAACCAGACCTTCGAGTTCGATTACATTCAGCTCAAATGCATATCAATTTACAGCATAACTCAAGGTGAGAAGGGTTATCCGTCAACAAAAGACATTCGAGTCGATTACATTCAGCTCAAATACACCAATTTACATCATAGCTTAAGTCGAGAAAACTATCTGTCAACAAAAACTGTCGAGTTTGGTTCCATTCAGCTCGATGACATCAAACCACACGGTAGCATCGAGAAACTACTTTATGGTTGAAGCCAAGTTAAGATGGAGATCTGGGCATTCTTTTAGCTTAGCACAACAACTCAAGGCGAGAAGGGTTTCTGTCAAAGAAAACTTTCGAGTTTGAGTTCGTTCAGCTTGAGGCATATCAGCCACATGGTGGAGTCAATGAACCATTTTTCTAATCGATGTCTTTAAATCGAGAAAAATACAGAAGTTGAGTACAATTTGGCAACGAGAGAAGCTATATTCTGATTCAGATTCTGAATTACGGCTTCAATTCCATATCATTTCAAGATGGACTCGACTTCGTGACGGATGAGTCATTGATAACTTAATTCGATAGAGAGTTATTTTAAAATATCAGAGTCAATTTTCAACTCCACCGAACGAAAATTTATGTCCTTTTATCTTTGTCCTATTTTTCGTTCCACGAAAAAGGACAAAGAGGGGCAACTGTAGACACATTTTCATCCTTATGTTATAAGTGTATCATACGTGTAATAGTATGTGGGGTACTATAATTATATATATATTATTATGCCGTTATATATATACGTAGCATATATATTTATTATACAAATTACATATTGTTTTACTACACATACACACACTTATCATTTCCTTTTATTTTTTTCAGACCCAACCTAGTATTTACAAACCCAAAAGCCCAAGCCACAGAAACCCAAACAGTGGGCGACCCATTTCCAGACCCGCGAACCGGCCTCAACCTGAATCGATCCAGCTAGGGTTTGGAAACCCTAGCTTCACCTATTCTCTCCTTCTGCGCCGCAAGTGAGATCCACAGCCGCACGCCTCTCCCTCGTTTTTTCAACGATTCCCTCGGTAACAACAAACAACCAAGTCACAACAACAACAACAAACCGAGTATTTTACTCGGAATCAAATTCACTAAAATAGGCTTTGTTTAGACTATAAATAAGGCATGTAAACCCAACACAAGGACACACAATAGATTACAGGAAATACCGAGAAATACCATAGATTACGCAGATTATCAAGCATTTTTTGTAAAAATTTCGAAATGAATAAAAGGTAATTTTTTTTACCTCGAGGCCTTCTCTTGCATGTTGTTATTATTCGTGCTTTAGTTATTTTTTGCCCTAAAAATCGAAAAGGGGAAGCTTTAGCCGATGATCGGAGAAGAAGGCTCTAGAGTTTCAAACTCAGATCTAACCATCCCCGAAGCTATTTTTTTTTTAAAAAAAGTTCAGTTTTTCAAGATGGGGAAGGGAAAAGCTTTCGGAAAAAATAAATTTTTTATGTTTTTCCGTCGATAACCGGCGGCTGGCGTAGATCAACGGTGGTTGGCAAGACAGTGGCACCGATTTCTGGGTTTTTACGGTGGTCATGTTCTTTGTGAGAAAGAACACTTTGCAGAATTTTCAGAGAAATTTTGGGGAACCTTTTAATTGGTTTGGGGGAAGGTTTTGAAAATGAAATGTGTTAGTGGTGTTTGACATTTATAGTCGACCCGGTGGGTGACCCGTGAGCAACCCGATCCGACCCTAGGATTCGCGCATTTTTGAGCAGAAATGGAGTAAATCAGATATTTAGTCCCTTGCACGCTTTAAAGATATGTTTTGGTCCCTTTGAATCAATTTCAACCTCGAATTGCTTCTAATTTTGCCACTAACTTTGATTTTTCTTTCAAATTAACCCCTATTATATATATATATTTTTTTTTTCTTTTTTATATTAATTTTTTTCTTGGTTTGTTTTTATTATTTTATATATTGTTTTTTATTTCTTTTTATATTTTTTACATAACGTTATTTATATACATGTATATTTTTATTTTTTTTTTATTTATAAAAATATTTTTTCTTCTTTTTATTTTATTTAAGTACTATTTTTTATTTGTTTGGTTTTTATTATTTATTTGTTATTTCTTTTTATTTTATTTATTTATTTCTAATTTTTATTTATACGTTTATATATGTATATATTTTACTTTATTTTTTTTGTTTTTACCTATTATTTTATATGTATTTATTTTATTATTTATTTTTACTTATTTAATACTATATCTTATTATACACTTATATATTATTTTTTGTTTTCTTTATATATATATTTATTATTATTTATGATTTTTACCTAATATTTTTACTTATATATATTTGTATCATAATGTTTTTCTTCTTATTTTTGATTATTTACTTTATTTATTAAATATTATATATATATATATATAATCTTACATTTATTTGCTAGCCCCCTCTTTTTTCTTCCTATCATCTTACTCACCAAACTTTTACTTACTTTTTTTTTTCGGTGAAGTGATTGTTTTCTTTTTTTATTATTGTTTTCTCTCTCCTACTTATTATTATTATTTTCTTTTTACCTAATAATTATATATTTTTATTTTTTTCATTATTTTTTTTAATTGTTTATTTCTTTTCTTTTCTTTATTTTATTTGATTTATTTCCGTAATTTAGTTAACTTATTTAGTTTTTATTAATTATTTATTTATTTATTTATTTTCTTTTTATTTCGTGATATTTTTATAGTTATTGTCTTTTTGATTCTGCATTTTACTTTAGCTAATATTTTTTCTGACTTTTTTAAGAGTACGTTTTCAATCAATCAGAGGTAAGTAATTCAGATCATTTTTACCTTTTTTTAACTTGCAACTTTCTTAATTAAAGGCAACTGAAAATTACGTAGTACCGAAAGGGCAGTTCAAGGGTGTTAACCCTTCCTTAACTGTAACCGACTCCCGAATCCGAAATATCTTTGGTAAGACGCAGATCAGGTAAGAAATAAAGGTATCCGATCAACCTATTTATCTTTAAAATAAATGATCGGCGACGGCTTCAACACATTCATTCAAGTCGAAGCCCAATTTCGGACCTACCCGAAAGACGGTTCCGGCATCAAGTAAGTGTAATTTGACCGAGGATCAGAGGACTAAGCTGACCCTTGACTTAACTTCTGCTTTAATCGAATGAGAGGCGACTGGAGTTGGTGGTTTTGGTCTCAACACAGCTGATAGTTATAGTTTGGACGATTAGGTAGCCTGGTGTGCATACGAGTTTTTTGGGTTACTGTTTGTGGAGCTTGTTCTTTGGCAATGGAAGTGTCATGTGTGTTTTGCGTGGTTTCTGTTTACTGATGTTTGGTGTTTTATAGGTGTTTTGATTCTTTGGTTCCTAGGCTGGCTTCGGTTATAGTTATGCGTATTGTTTGGAGTATCGTCTAGGTTTAGAGAAGTTTTTTAACGATGCAATGTTTATTCCTTTTCTCCTATTAAAAGACTACTTTAAAAAATATTATTTTGTTATTTATTTTAAATTATTTTTATATTAAAATAAAAAAAAATTATGTCATACAAAAATAATAAAATAATTCAGAACAATCAAAACAGAAGCGATTCAAAAGTTTAGTAAGTAAAAAAAGAGTAAAATTCATAAGGAATAATGTAATTTACCCTAATTTAAAATATTTTGACTCCTAATTCAATTCAATTTGCGAGGTTTAATCATCTACTATTGTTGGCTTCATTTCATAGGTCCCGAAAGTATGACCTATATTTTAAATTAATCCCTAATTTTTAATTTTTTTCATTAAACGTTGTTGATGATAATTGTTTCAGTCAGACATGTGTTATCATTTAATTAGACTCGTATTTTGCTGAAGGAAAAAGTTCTAAAAAAGTTGATGCTGATGAACTAAAATCATGTTGAAACAACTTAAAATATGTGCAATTAAGTTTGTTTTAAATTACTTTGTAAAAAAATATTGAAGCACGTGTCATCAGTTGATCGAGACATGTATCATCAACAATATTCAACCAAAAAAATGAAATGATTCGATTTGGATGGTATTAATAGCTTGAGGATCAAAATAGAATGTTTTAAGATGAAAGACTAATTTGGAATGAAGACATAGTTTAGGGACCTACTATGTAGTTAACTAATGATATTATTCCGAAATTATGCTTATGAAAGGACAAGAAACACATTTGATAGAACAAAAAGTAAAATAGTAACAATGGCGTTTATAACTCATTTGAATGCCGATTAGACCATGTCAAGAGCAAAATGTTGTACCAACTAAATATACTTCCAAAGGATAACTTGAAAGAGAAGAACCGGCAATAGGTGGACCATTAACCGGTGTTTGTCCTCTTAAAATGTCTTAAAAAGCAGTCCACCGTGTGTTGCGAAGAAGGAAGCGAAGACGAGTGATTCGACCGCCATTAGCTTGATGAGGATGTTCAGAGATGGCCCGGAGGTATCCTTCAGTGGATCCCCGATGGTGTCACCGATAACGGCTGCCTTGTGTGGATCTGAACCTTTGGGGCCGAGGGATTTTGCATATGATGAAGCACCAGCCTACATTTCATCATAAAATCATGAGCATCGATATACAAACGTTACTTTTCATAAGACTGGATCATAGGAAATCAAATAAAAGAAACAGGAGACACCTCGATGTACTTCTTGGCGTTATCCCAAGCACCCCGGTGTTGGATGCAGATATAGTAATCTGCACACATTACCGAGACGGAACGGCAGTTATGACAGTCGGTAGGAAACATCTCAGGCTATGTCTTATAATCAGTTTAAAATTACCTGGACACCAGAGACAAAGGACCTAAAAGGACACCAGAGAGAGTTTCGACGCTGAAAAAGTTCCCAACGACAAGGGGTGTGAGCATAACAAGAGCACCTGGGGGAATCATTTCTTTGATGGAAGCGTCGGTTGAGATCTTTACACAGGTAGCATAGTCAGGCTTAGCAGTGCCTTCCAGAGACCAGGGATTGAGTTGAACTGTCTGTGCACTTCCTCGACCATCTTCAAAGCTGCACCTCCCACACTCTTCATGGTCATAGAAGAGAACCAATAAGGAAGCATTGCCCCAACAAACAAACCAATAAAAACTTTAGGGGTCCGTACATAAACCGTTGAGATGGAAGCGCAGCTCACAAATGCACCAAAGAGAGCAAGGGAAACCAGGGCTGCTGAACCAATGGCAAAACCCTGAAAAGAAATGCAGCATGCTCAATGAAAGTAATTTGGAAAAAATGGCCGACCTGCTTCACTAGACCAAGACAACATCAGTGCCAACCGAAACCTGTGTTCGAACTTGTTATGCCAAACCAACGTAAAAGAAGAAACAAGTGTCCTGCTTACCTTCCCTATAGCAGCAGTGGTGTTGCCTGCAGCATCAAGGGCATCGGTTCTCTCACGAATTCTGTGGCTCATGCCAGCCATCTGAGCAATGCCTCCAGCATTATCGCCGATGGGACCATAAGCATCGATAGCCAACCCAGTAGCTACGGTGCTTAGCATTCCCAGGGCAGCAACAGCAATGCCATACATAGCAGCAAAGCTAAAACTAACGAAAATACTGACAGCGATAGCAAAAATGGGAATAATGCAAGACTTGTAACCCAATGCAAGGCCAAAAATAACATTAGTTGCAGCTCCAATCCTGCAGGAATCAGCACCATCTTGTACAGGGCTGCGGAAGAAAACAAAGAAAGTGTTTAAAATCAAAGACGAGGGAAAGGACAAATCAAGGAGAAAAAAAATAATGCTATCAAGACTTTTACCTGTATGCATTGCTAGTATAGTACTCGGTTACAAACCAATAATTAGGCCAGCCCAAAGACCAACAGCAACGCACAAAAATAGTTGCCTGCAGAAGAACTCATTGTTACACACTCATTCAAGTCAGGCAAAACTTCTGAAACTTTTCAAAGAAAGAAAGGGCTTACCAGTTCTTGACAGCTTTCTGGTCTCCAAAATTGAAAATGGTAAAGGAAAATGGAAGAGCTATCTAACTAACAATCCCAATTGCAATGGTCATGAGAATAGTGGAGATGATGAGTTGCCTCTTCAATGCTGGCTCAATTTCCTTAACAGTCTTGATCTCAAAGAAATCAGTTGCGAATAATGTTGTGATCAAACAACCAACAATACCTACAGAACTGATGATGAGAGGATATAACATTGGAGTCAATTCATGATTGATGCCAAAGAAGAGGTTGAAGCAACAAGTGCAGCACAAGATGATTCGCATCCAAAAAGATCAGATCCCATTCCAGCTATATCGCCAACATTATCCCCAACATTATCAGCGATCAGCTGAAAACATGGAAACAATTCGGTCACAATCCGAAAGGAAACACCACAACACACTTTTCCAACTTCAGGATGCTAGAATATTTGCATAGATATTACTTACAGCCGGGTTTCTAGGGTCATCCTCAGGAATGTTCCGTTCCACCTTGCCCACAAGATTAGCACCCACATCAGCAGCTTTGGTGTAGATTCCTCCACCAACTCTGCCAAAGAGAGCCATGGATGAACCTCCAAGCCCATAACCGGTGATTGCCTCAAAAAGACCACTCCAGCCATCATCGTAATAGAGCATGAACAAGTTGATGGTAATGTAAAGCACCAAAACTTTGCAGCAAGAAGAAAGCCCATGACAGCACCAGACTTAAACACGGTTATAAATGCCTATCCAACTCCCTTTCTTGCCTCAAGGGTGGTTCTAGCATTTGCATAGGTAGCAATTTTCATCCCAAGAAATCCATAAACAACTGAAAGCAAGAATGATATGGTGCTGAATGCAGCAGTGGCAAGAGCAGCCTTGCAGATATTGGATTTGTCGTACGTGCAAGGCTGGCTCTTTGAACTGAAACCCTCAACTGAGCCAAGGAAAAGGAAAATCAAGATTGCAAAAGCAACCATGAAAAGGCCAACATACTGGTACTCGGTGAAAAGAAATGAGGCAACTCATACACATACGCATACAAATACGCATACAGATACACATATATACATACGTACATACATTACATACACACATGTACATGCACGTGTGCATATGCATATAATCAAGAGAGCTTGCACGTGCTGCAAATTTTCACGGCTTTTTTTAAAGATAAATAACCGACAATTTATTTTAAAAAATCGTAACACTTCAACATAAGAAAACATGAAGAAACGGAGTGCTCCGAGACTTTTTTTTTCCTCTCCCGTAACAATTCACGAAACAACCAAATTTATGCCAACAAACAAAAAACTTCACCAACCAAACATTTTAAAAAACAAACAATGAGAAACGAAAGATCTGAATTTTAAGAACGCAAAACTAATAATTTTTTTCTTTGAGTCCTTGCTGCAAACAAACATTACAAAATAAGATTTTTCAGAAGAGGAGTAGAGAGATGGTAGAGAGAAAAGTAGTGAGAGAAAAGTTGAAAGGGAAGGTAGATTCCGGTGAGGTCTGGAAGGCTTTTGTAGACAATCTCAGCAGGAGAGTATCACGACGTGTGTTAAGGGAAATTTTTTCGTCTCAGGGATCTGTGGAGAGAGTTTTCATCCCAAAAGAAAGTAGAAATCCAAAATATAAATTTTCCACTTTTGCATTTGTTCAGTTTGAGAGTGAAAATGGTTTGAAAAGGGCAATTGAAATGTTAGATGGTTCACTGATAGATGGGAGAAGGATTACAGTTGGAGTTGCAAAATATAATGATGTTTGTCCAAGGAAAGCGGAAAAGATTAGTCCAGTAAAGACGGCTCCATATTCGACTACAGATGGAACTTTAAAGTTGAAAGAGATAGATTTTTCCAACAGGAGTTTAAGGGACGACAGAACGTATAAAGATGCTTTACTGACTAAGAGCACGAGGAATAATGCTCTGGGGTATAGGGAGTTATACTCTAAAGAGAATCACAGGGAGAAAGCAAGGAAGAATGTTCTGGAAATGCATATTCCTTCTGAGAGTTCGAGTTGAGTTAAAAGATCATTAACGGGGATTATTAAGCTTTCCTTTGATTTAGAGCCAGTTCAGAAGATTTTTATTAATGAAGGTTACGAAGTACAGATTGCTAGCTAGGGTTATGTCCGGAATTCATGTGCTATCATTTTCAAATCTCATGAAGAGATGATGGAGGCATGGACAAAGAAAAAAGATGAAATAGGCTTCTAGTTTGATAGATTGGCCCCTTTACTGAATGAAGATGGAGTTTCAATGGCTTTTTGCCATGTTGATTTATTTGGGGTTCCTCTTTTATGCTGGAACGAATCCTTCTTGGAACGAGTTGCAGGGAGATGGGGAAAATGGTAGAAATCCATGATTCCACTAAGAACATGGATGATCTCACGTCTACGAGAATTCTTATGAGAGTAGCTAGCCCTTTCGATGTTCCAGAATTCATTACTATTGGATCGTATGGTAGATCGTACAGGGTCAGTATCAAAATTGGATCGGTCTGTGAAGCTTCAAAACCTTTTTTTCAAAATTTCTCCGGTGATCGGAGCAGTTGGGGAACACTTTGGTAAGTTGAAGTCTGAGGAAAGTGAAGATATGGAGATGTCATAATATGAGGAAAGTTCAGTCAAATCAGCAGAGAAATTCAGACAGAGGGTTGACTTGTGGATTGATGAGGGAGTTTCTTTCGGCCCAGTAGAAACTGATGGGGAAATACACTTTCCAAGATTTACTAAACATGGGAAGAGCATTAAAAGAGGATTGTCAGATTCACAGAACGTTGGGAATATCATAGAAGGTGATTTTGCAGGTTTGGGTATTAGAATTTCAAATAATCCGGCTGATGGGCCACAGGCCCAACCAGAAGATAATGACCTAAATGAGCTGACTGGGTTGGAGGTTTCTAAGATAATTCCTTCTAGGCCAGCTTATACAATTAATAAGTTTGGTAAAATGGTTCAGAATAGGTGAATAGTAGAGGTTGGCAGTGTTAAAAAGCAGTATAAGGGGTCCATCTATAATTCAATTTCGTCTGGCAGTGAAGATATTGAAGCTAAAATTCCAACTTAATGCTGATAGTTCCTAATTCAGAATTATCAAAGAGTCCCTCAAGAGGTCGATCGTTGATTATGCATAGAAGCTCGCTATCTACAAAAAGTGAGCCTTTAGAGAGGAGGAGAATGACCAGCTATAGAAGAGTTTATAGAAGATCTATGGAGAGGAATTATTGGCATGGGAATGATCAGAATGGAATTCCTACTAGAGAGGATGTTTTAGATCCAAAAAAAGGTTAAAGATCAGTTCTGCACATCTGTTCAATAGTTTTTGATAACAGCAGAGTCTAATTTACAAGGCATTGAGGATCCAAATTCAGTCAAAAAAGCTAGTGCTAGAAGTTTGGATGGAGAGTCTGAAGGTTGTGTTGTAGAAAGACATTGTTCTAATTCCTATTATGGCCTTACAAATAGAAGAGCAAAAAGATTACAAGGGAAACTTTAGAATAAGTTAATATTTCAACAACATCATCTTCAGTCTTTTCGGACCTTTTGGAGGAAGCAGTAGCTACTTGGCAAGTTAGTCAAGTTTTGGGGGTTATTTTTAAGCAGGGGAAAGAAGCTTTTCTGGAAAAAATCATTAATTTAGAGAAAGGCTTGAATATGGCCAATTGAGGAGCCATAATGGGGAATTCAGATTTTTCAATTATCATTCATGAAGGAAAAATTAGCCATAATTTCATGGAATGTAAGGGGTTTGGGAAAGAAAGAAAAACAGAGAGCGGTTCATAGATTAGTCTCAAACACATATCCTTTATTTCTTTGGCTACAAGAAACTAAACCCGAGAAGATACAAAGGTCTTTTATAAGAAGGAACGGGTTGAATATTTTTCAAGGTGTTATTGAATCACCAGCTCTTGGTTCTTCAGGGGGTTATTATGTTGATGGGATGACAATGTGTTTGAGATGAAAAATCACTGCATCAATAGAAGATTCATTTTTGTTATGGGAAAATTCAAATTTAATTAGTTCAGAAGTGTTCTCATAAATGTTTATGGGCCTTCAGTGGAGGATGAGAAAGAAAGCTTCTTTGAAGAACTTAGTGTGTTCATTTCTGGCCAGAATCTGCCTGTTTGTGTGAGAAGGGATTTTAATGTCTATTTGAGTGAAGGTAGGTAGAGCTTAGAACAGATTCTCAATGAGGATTTTCACTCAGTTTATTCAGTCTTCAGGTTTAATTAATCTGCCTTTGAATGGGGCAGGTTCACTTGGTGTAATAACCAAGATGTTCCCACATTTGTTAGATTGGACAGGTTCTTGGTGGATAGACAATTCTTGGCTACTTTTCCTGATATTATACAGTCACTAATTCCGAAATCTATTTCAGACCACAATGATATTCTATTACAAAATGGAGGAATTAATTAGGGCAAAAAGCCTTTCATAGTTTTCAATTATTCGATGGAGGAAGAAGGTTTGGAGGAAATAGTTTGTCATTCAATAACATATTGTAAGAAGATTAGGAGAAAAACTGGAATCCTGATTATTTTAAAGAATTCTAAATTAGCTATAAAAAAATGGGCAGGGAAGAAAAACCAGTTTCAGGAGCTGCAATTTTAGATTTAGAAAAGAGAATTCAAAAGCTAGAGGAGGATGCTCAGCAGTTACAAGACAGTTCAAATCAGGGGATAGTAGATGAGTTAAGTGTTTGTCGATCAGAATTATGGAGCCTTCATAGAATTAAGGAGCAGATTTGGCATCACAATTCTAGAAAGAAGTGGGTTAATGATGGGGATCGGAGCACAAAATTCTTTCACACTTGTGCTTCAGTTAAGAGAAAGCAAAATGCGTTGAATGCTTCAAAAGTTGATGGAAATATTACTCATGATCCAATTGTTATCAAGGCCACTATTAAAGATCATTTTTTTAAAATATTCAATGATCGGTCTACTTTGGATATTGAAGATATAGGGTTGATTTTTACTAGAATTTCCTTGGAACAAAGTATTCTTTTAGAGAATGAATTTTTGAGGAGGAAGTTTGGGAAACTTTAAAGTCATGTGATAGTAATAAAGCTCTGGGGCCCGATGGTTTGAACTTGGGATTTTTTAAAAGGTTTTGGTCTGTTCTTAAGGGAAACATTCTGTATTTTTTTCATAAATTCTCTTTGGGGAAAGATTGGTACATTTATCACCCTAATTCTTAAGGGTCTAACATTGGGAGCCTTGATGATTATAGACCAATAAGCTTAGTAGGAGGAGTTTACAAGATTTTATCCAAGTGTCTTTCAAGGAGGCTTAGAAGTTGTATAAATGATATAATCCGTTCGACTCAATTTTCTTTTATACTCGGCCGACAAATTTTGGATTGTTCCCTCATTGCTAACGAGGGAATTGATTATAGGAGGAAGAAGGAGCTAAAGGGTTGTGTTTTTAAAGTTGATTTCAAGAAGGCTTATGATACTGTAGATTGGCCTATTCTATTGAAGGTGATGGAAAAGATGGGTTTTGGTTCTACTTGGATCAGGAGATGTGTTACTACAGCTTCGGTTTTGGTGTTAGTCAACGGGGTTCCATCGGAGGAGTTTGCAATGGCTAAGGGTCTTCGACAGGGTTGTTCACTCTCACCTTTATTATTTAATCTAGTAGGGGACCTGCTGAATTTATTAATCCTAAGGGCTGTTTCTGAGGGATTATTTTCTGGAATGACAATTGGCAAAGAGGAAGGGTCTTTTAATCTAACACACTTGCAATTTGCGGTTAATCTAATTATTTTTTATGGAGCTTCGAAGATGCAGATTATGAACGTTAAGAGGGTTTTTAGAGTATTTAAGGTTATGTCAGGGCTTCAACTAAACCTCAAGAAAAACAAACTATTCGAAACCAACATTTCTCAAGAGGAGGTTCAAATTTGGGTAGATTCTATTGGTTGTGTAGTTGGAAGTTTCCCCTCTAACTATCTAAGCCTTACACTAGGTGCTAACAAGAATTCCCCAGTTATTTGGGAACCGGTGGTGCAGAATTTTCACTCAAAATTAGCAGGTTGGAAGGCAACTACTCTTTCATTAGCAGGGAGATTGATAATGATCAAATCGGTTCTGTGCTCACTACCTACGTACTTTTTGTCAATGTTCAAGATTCCAACTTCAATCCTCAAGACTCTCAATTCAATTATGTCTAATTTTTTATATGGGTAGGGGGCAATGGTATAAAAAAGGTACACTGGGTTAATTGGGCCGAATTGTGTAAATCAAATAATGAGGGAGGTTAGGGAGTTCAAAATCTTAGTTGTATGAACAGAGCACTGCTAGGGAAATTGTAACATCCTGAAATCTGGGTTAGTGACTAAAATGAGAATTTTAGTCATTTGGGGATCAATTTAGGAAAATTAAAAAGTTTAAGGATTTAATAAGGATATTTTAGTATTAGATTAAAGGGTAAATATGAAAGGATTATAAGGGTATTATAGTAATTTAGCTTGAAAGATATTTTATCTCCCTTATTTAAGGAGATAACGCGTGGGAATAGAGATATCTGGAAGCTTTCTTTCTTCTTCTCGTGGGTTCAAGCTCAAGTCTATAAGGTAAGTTTCCTTCAGTTGATTAATTTCTTGAATTTATAAGTTGGGATGGAGTATTTGGGTATTATATAAGCTTAAGGTAAGCTTATATAAGCTTAAGGTAAGCTTATATAAGCTTAAAACATTAAGCAGAGAAAATTTGAAAGGAAATTTGATTAAGGGTTGAGAAATGAATTCTTGATATAAAGAGGTTTTTGAAGTTCTAAGGATGAATTTGACTTCTCAAAGGATTAATTAAGAAGTTAGAGGTGATAGAATTGAATTTAAAACACATGGAAAATTTGATGAAATTCTTTGATTCAAGAATTATGGTGAATTATAAGATATGGTGAAGTGTTATAGTATTATAAGAAGTTTTAAATATGTATGGATACTTATTTTATAGATGAATATATGAAATGTGCATAGTAGGAATTAGTATATGTATATGTGGGTATGATGCTTGTATGTGATATGTTAGTAGAAATTGTTCAAGCATGATTACGAGTTAGAGTTTTATTATATGCTTTATGCCTCACTAAGTCAACGACTTAGCGTGTGATTGTTTCACACGTAGGTATGAGAAACGAGAGGGGAATAGCGAGAAGCAAGACATGTCAGTATTTTCCTTACGATGATCATATCAGAAACATATGTATTTTGTTTATAGAGTTAGTTGCCATGTAGTTACAAGATTTTAAATTGAATATGCTCTGATAGTTTTAAAGAAACAATTTGATTGTAATTATTAATGTAGAATACTCATTTTCTTAAATGATGAAATTAAGATTTTAGTGGATTTGTAAATAACAGAGTTTTAAAAAGTCAATGTGACACCTCAGACTCGGATACAGGTTGGGGTGTTACAGAAATGGTCTTGGAGGTTTGCAAATGAGAGAAATTCTGTTTGGAGGAAATTTATATGTAGAAAATATAACATTGATTCATCAAGGTTATTGTTTGAAAGAAAGATTTCACCTCAAGCTTCTTGGCTGTGGAGAACAGTGGTTAATAACCATTTCAAAGAAGACTCCTTTGGTTCTAAGTTTCGTAGTTTGTGTAGTTTTCATGTTGGTGATGGTAATCATATTCGATTTTGGCAAGATAGTTGGGCTGCAGATTATCCGTTCCAGTTTCTTTTTCCTAGACTGTTTTTTATTTCCACTAATAAAACTGGCAAGCTATGTGAGTTCGACGATTTTCAACCATCGAGATGGATTTGGGATGTTAAAGTAAGAAGAAATTTAAATGATTGGGAGCTTGAACAATGATGCAATTTGATGAGCATCATTTCAATTGTTTCTCTGTCCAAAGATTTAAGTGATGGTGTGATTTGGAAAGACAGTGGGGACGGTGTTTTTACAGTCAGTTCTTATGTTAAGAGGTGTGCAACAGGTTCAGAAGAGGTTCAGTTCTGGAAAAAAAATTGTTTGGAGGGGATTGGTTCCCCCAAGAGTTGAAACCTTAGTGAGGCAAATTGTGCTTCAAAAGCTGGCTGTTAAAACCAAATTGGTAAAAGGATAAGTTCAAGGCATTGAGGATGGTTTATGTCCTCTTTGTAGAATAGTTGAGGAGTCTTCATCGTATTTATTTTTTACTTGTTCCGTAGTGTGGTCCTTATGGAACAAATTTTTGAAATTTTTGAGGTTTAGTTCTGTTTTTCATACAGATGCAAAAAAATTTCTCCTAACTTGGGATGAGTTGAATACAAATTTGCTATATGGACATTCATTCCTGGGGCTCTTATTTGGACCATTTGGAAAGTTAGAAATTATATTGTTTTTGAAGGGGGGAAGCTTGACCAAACATAATTATTCTTCTTAGTAAGATTTAGGCTTGCTTCTTGGTTCTTAGCTAAGCATAAGGATATTTATATTCCTAAGGACTTTTTAATTTCTGATCCTTCAATAGGGGATTCTTACTCGTCCTACAATATCCTGAAGTCATCTATAATCCCTTGGTCACCTCCTCCTATGGGCTTCATCAAATTGAATGTGAATGTTGCCACTAGCAGCGATTGGAAGAAAAATGGTCTTGGAGGTGTTTTAAGGGATCATTCAGGTGTAGTTTTAGGATCTTTTCATGAGTCTGTTGGTTTGGGATCTCTGAAATTGATGGAACTTAAAGCTATTCAAAGGGATTTTTCTTTCTTTGCCTCTTTTCAAGGGATGGTTAAAGATCGGCTGATTATTGAGAGTGATAGCAGGGTAACAGTAGACTGGATTAACAATATTGATTCATGCCAAGTTGTGTATGCTTTTATTGTTAGAGATATAGTGGATAATCTTAGAATTTTTGAGGGGTTGTTAGATGGGTTGCAAGGACATCAATATAGATGATGATGCTTTAGCAAAGGTTGGTATAGGCTGACTTTTATGTTGTTTGCAGTTTTTGGTTGGTTTTCTGGTTCTAGTATGGGTGGGGTTTGTTGCTTATTGTAAGGGACTTTTGGCTTAGATTTATCTAGGTTGCACTCTTTTACTACTTCCGCTGATTAAGGACTTTCTATATTAATCAAGAAGGGGTTTTTTTAATGAGTCATTCAAATCTTATTAAAAATCGCAAAACTAATATGTATCACAATAGTAACAATAAATCTCTTTTTCTAAATCAAAAAACCATTTCGGTTAAGTAACTCAGAGTCTCAGACACTAAAAAAGGCTAATGGAAATCCAACATCAAATCCATTTCTTAGGAGAAAAAAAGAAGCTAAATATACCATTTCCAAAGAACATAGATCAGAGAAGACTTTAAGAAAAAAAGTGAAAACAGAAACAACCTTCAGAGATGGCGTTTTGAATTTCAGCACATTTAAGAACAACTCCATGGTCATTGAGACCTTGTTCTTCTTCAATGAGGTAATCGGAGTAGCCGTTTTTGGCACCCGAACCGTTGTTGACCGACTCTCGACTCGGAGAAAGCTTCACCCTGGAAACTAGCACCCATTTAACTAGAGAAAAGGCATTCCCAACCACCGCGCAAACCGGGATCAGGTTATGGACTCCAAGATCCGGAAAAATCCAAGCTCCCATATTAACGAAGTGAAATGCAAGGCAGAGAAAGAACAATTTTGCCAGTGAGGAAAATGAGAGGCAAATGAGGATTTATATACAAAAAAGAAGCAGCTTGGAGTATCATTTACACCACTAAACTTTTGATTTTGCCATTATAGCACTAAATTTTGATTTTTGTTTTAATTACACGAATGAATAGTTAACATACAAATCAAAACAACCTCATTTTTGTGAGGTGTCTACATCAATAGTTGTTAGTCATGTCATCATGTTAACTATTTAAGATTCAATGGTATAATTGCAAAAACAAAAATCAAAGTTCAATGTTATAATTAAAAAAATTAAAAGTTTAGTGATAAAAATGATAGAATACCTAAAGTTTGGTGATATATTTTAGTGTTATAACCGGATCTGTTAGAGCGACGAAATAGGGTGGGAGACATTAAACTGAGAAAATGACTATTGTCTTATTATTATTATTATTTTATATTTAAAAAAAGAAAAGTATTACATAAAATATGATTTTTTATCCAAAAATGCTGGGAAGCACCATACCTGCATTAAACATAAGAATCTTTTTCCCATTAAAATATGAGAAAATAACCTCAGTGACCAAAAATCCCAGATAATATACGATTTTGACCAACTTTTTTTGGATTTGCGAAAATGACCAACAAAATCGCAATGCGATCTTTGATTCGCATTGCGATCTCCACTATCGCAAATTCGCATTGCATTTCGCGTTGCGATAGTTGAAAATCGCGTTGCGATTTTCCATTTCGCGTTGCGACAGTTGAAAATCGCGTTGCGATTTTCCATTTCGCGTTGCGATAGTTGAAAATCGCGTTGCGATAGTCTACAGTTGTTGTTGCGAAAGTCTACAATTGTCGTTGCGATTTTCCAAATTCGTTGCGATAGTTAAAAAAAAGATTTTGTTTCTTAAGAATTTTCTCTAAAAAAAATAGTATCCGCGCGGACGTGTCAAAGACACGTATTACCATGACCACGACAACGACCCCGACCACGACCACGACCCCGACCCCGACCCCGACCCCGACCCGACCCGACCCGACCCGACCCGACCCGACCCGGGACGATTCTCAATAGTGTTTCCAATACTATGTGGGATTTGAGCATTACCAACACTTGTTCCCAATACTATGTGGGATTGAGCCTTAAATAGTGATATTATTTTTGAATGTTTTGCTTAAAATTGCAATAATCGCGATTGATTGTAGATTGACTTTTAATTATGACATATTTAATCGTATAATAGTAATGCAATTGGTTGCTGATTCAGTTGTTTTAAGGTGCATGATTGTTAATTGTTTCCTGAATAATCACATTGTATTGGAAACAAGTGTTGGTAATGCTCAATCCCACATAGTATTGGAAACACTATTGGGAATGATATTTAAGGCTTGGCTTTCCCACTTTCTTGTTGAGTGATAGAGAACAAGGGGGACTCTCGCGTGCTGCCGCCGCCGACGTCTGTCTCGTCTCGGGTCGTGGTCGTGGTAATACGTATCTTCGACATGTCTGCGCGAATACTATCTTTTTAGAGAAAATTCTTAAGAAACAAAATCTTTTTTTTTAACTATCGCAACGAATTTGGAAAATCGCAACGACAACTGTAGACTATCGCAACGCGAACTGGAAAATCGCAACGCGATTTTCAACTATCGCAATGCGAAATGGAAAATCGTAACGCGATTTTCAACTATCGCAACGCGATTTTCAATTATCGCAACGCGAATTTGCGATAGTAGAGATCGCAATGCGAATTAGTGATCGCATTGCGATTTTGTTTGTAGACTATCGCAACGCGAACTGGAAAATCGCAACGCGATTTTCAACTATCGCAATGCGAAATGGAAAATCGCAACGCGAATTTGCGATAGTGGAGATCGCAATGCGAATTATAGATCGCATTGCGATTTTGTTGGTCATTTTCGCAAATCCAAAAAAAGTTGATCAAAATCGTATATTATCTGGGATTTTTGGTCACTGAGGTTATTTTCTCTTAAAATATTATTGTATAGCGGATGTATTAATTATATTTTCGTGAATATAAAAATATGTATGATTTTTATAACTTGATATTTAGTATTGCTCGATGCTCTCAAAATAAGATTTATAAAATTGCAAATCGGTGAAGTTGATAATATTTAATTTTCCAAGGTCGTTGATTCATTTAAGTTCCACCTAAATTTGGACATTCTCTAAATTGCAAAACGAGGGAAATATTATTTTATTAATAATATTAATTACTTCAATGGTTAAATGAATGATTGTTATTCTTAGAGGTCACGAGTTTAAGCACCAACGACTGCAATAGAATGATTGAACGTTCACTATCAAATGATTGAGAATATTTATAATATATATTATTTTATAATCACATTAACTTAATAAAAAACTATTGACGATGATAGAGATAGTGGATTGATAAAGATCATTAAGTGAATTAGTTGTTTTCTAATTAAAATAGAGTAAAATAAATTTATTTAGCTAACCATTGAGGTTAATTACGTATAATTACATGACTAACTTAACTCATATAATTATATAATTACATGACTAACTTAACTCATACCATTTTATCCATTTTAACATATTTTTTCCACTAAAATAATAGGAGTGAAATAAAATCAATTTACAAATATAAAATTATTTTAAAAATAAAATTATGTGAATAAATTACTTTTGTTTGATAAGTAAAAAGTCATTTAAGTGTTGCTTGAGAATTACCTTGAATGAGTTATGGTGTGGATTCAATGGGCCAAATTGGCCAAATAATCCACACGGGTAGATTATTTGGCCCAATAGATCACCTTTACTTTTAATTTGGGATCTATGGCAATTGCAACACCGTGACGAGTTTTATGGGATATAATTTTTTAATAGGTCATGTTAAGTGGGTCCTACATCCATAATAAATTTAATATATACTGAGGGACTCGTCACCCCGCGTGACGAGTCCCAATAATTTTTTTTAAATTTTTAAAAGAAAAGTAAAATAAAAAATAATATTTTAACACTCACGGAACTCATAACATCGGTGTGACGAGTTCCAACAGGTATAAATTTGAATTTTTTGATCGTTGGATTGACTGTTGTTCAACGGTTGAAATTCTTTTAAAATTCTAATGGAACTCGTCATGCCGGTGTGAGAAGTTCCAACGGAAAACAATATGTCTTCCCTTTAAGTTGTGCACATCATCTTTAATCTCTTACATAACACACTCATTTCATCTCTTACACAACACACTCCTTTCATTTTCCATCTCTTACATAACAAACTCCTTTCATCTAACCAAAAACATTTCAAACAATGAGCAACAAATTCTTTACAATTGTCCATTATAATGGTGAAATTCTACAAACTGATGTTGGTGTTGTGTTTAAGTCACACAGCTCATCAATATGATGGTCCCTGTAGATGTATCTCATCGCCAAATGAAACAAAAAATTGAGAGAAAACTTGGAGCTTCTGTTTCATGTTTAAGTTATCGACACCTGATCTCCTCAAATCCAATGACATATGGAAAAGTTCAGCTTGATGATGACGACGATGTTGTTGTTATGGTTGGACTTCATCAATCATCAAATAATAATATAGTGGAGATATACGTCGAACCATAAATGTTATGGTGATGATAACCTTGTTGGATGGTTCGGTGAAAGCCTTGTTGAATTTAGCGAGGATGAGAAGATATTGTTCCGTTGGTAGACGATGACGATGCACCATTAGTTGATGAGTCCAATTTTTTTGAAGCTGCTTTAGAGGGACAAGTTTTGGATGTTGAGGCTGATGTATGGGAGGCAGTTGTTTCACGATGTCAAGGATTGTAGAATGCTCCAAATGTTTGGGCAATGAAAAACCTTCAACCTGAAATGCCTCACCATGATTTGCCTTGGTATCATCATGCAGTTGCAATGTATGACATTAACTACAATGCTATGCGAAATCATGAAATATTTGATGTGTTAGAGTTATGTGCTGCCTACTGGGGTTCTTCAAACGAGCGGTCATCTGAGTTGGCTATTGGGTCTCAGTTTGAAACAAAAAAGAGGCACAACTAGCAATCAAGGAGTACTGCATCAAAGTTCATCTTCAATTCTATGTCGCGGAATCGGATCAAAAGTCTTATTTCGTAAGGTGTATACACCATGATGTTGGCTGTAAATAGAGGATATGAGTACCATACCTATAATGGAAGATGTTAAGGGAAGTCACAAGGTTCAATACAGAGCACGCATGTATAATGACCTTATTGACACAAAAACCACAAACATTTAGATTCAAACGTCATATGCCCTTATGTGAAGTTATTGGTCGAAAAAAATCCAAGAGTGTCTGTTATGTGTTAGTGGCAACCATTCGAAATACATTTGGTTATATTATGACTTATTACAAGGCATGGATGACTAAACAGAAAGCAATGACCTTGTTGTATGGTGATTGGGATCAGTCATATAATGAGCTACCACGTCTACTGCAAGCAATGAAATTTTTCATCCCTGGAACCATTGTTAGGTACTATACTCATCCTACAGTCACGCTTAAGGGAGACGTTAACCCCGGGAAGAGAATTTTTGGTGGCTTGTTCTTGGCGCTTAAGCCAGCTATCGAAGGGTTTAGATTTTGCAAACAAATGATTCAAGTCAATGGTACTTTTCTGTATGGGCTCTACAAATACATCTTGATGATAGCCGTTACACAAGATGGAGACAGAAATATTTTCCCCATTGCCTTCGCCATGGTTAAAAATTAATCGGAGGAAACCTGGAATTTCTTTCTCTCTAACTTGCTTCCCATGTTGTCACTCAAGAAGGGGTTTGCATGATCTTATATCGGTCGTCTGGGTTGTTAAGCACAATTGGTAGACTCAAAAATAGATGGACGCCACCGCACGCATATCCTACATATTGTATATATCATATCACGTCGAATACAATGAAGAGGATAAGCAGAAAAAAATAAAAAAATGAGATTATCAAACATGGGTAAGTACTTTAGCATTTGTCATTAATTATTTATGCTTCATTAATTTTTTTTGAATAACATTTAATTTACTGTTTTTTAGGTATGCTTTACTCCAACCAAACTTTCATGCACGACTTGAAAATTAGAGAAGATACGGAGAAGATGTGTATGAGTTCGCAGCTGAAATCCCTGGGGAGAGATGGTCACAAGTATATGATGTTGAGGGTCGACCTATTGTTACGGAGACTTACTTTAAGTTGGATAAAGTATGGGCAGACAAAATTGCACAAATTGATGTCATGACCAGCGATGGGAGAAATTGGGCTCCAGATTTAAAGAAGGCAATGTAAAAGAATCAAACACATGCAACATTAATGTTTGTCCATAATTTTGTCGGACTTGATTTTGATTTCGTTGTCCAAGCACTAGTTCGACCACATGAGGGAGGTAATTCTACAATATACACTGGTAATCTGAATAGAAGATGGTGTGATTGTGGTTGATTTCAAGCTTTTAGGTTCCCCTGCGCTCACGTTGTTGTTGTATGTATGCACATCAATGTTGACCCATAATTATATGTTGATGACTGTTATAGCTTGCACAGTATGTGAAACATTTACAGTTGTGACTTCAAATACCTCCCAAATGAAGCATACTGGCCTCATGCACAATTTCTGAGGAATGGTTACCAAATCCTCAATTGCGTAGGAAGTTACGGGGTTGACCTGAATCTAGCCGAATTCATACCAATATGGGTGATCCTCAAAGAGAGCCAGGTAAACCCAAACTTTGTGGCCACTGTAGAGGTGAAGGTCATAACAAAAAACATTGTCCACATCTTCCAAAATATCGAGTTGGACGCTAAAATAGGAGTTACAAAATATTATGTACTGTAAAACCCCTAGTTCCAATCTATTAGTAAAATTTGTTCTTTCTTTTTCAAATATCAAAAGTAACCTTTGAAAAACCCCTAGTTATTCAATGATTATTGGTATTACCTTTGTAATTTTTAAATAAATCTAACCGTTTAAGACCGTTGGGCTAGACAATATCGGTACTCCTCTTTATGGTATTGAGCCTACTGTATAAAGTAGTATTTGTACCCCCATGAGTATCGGTACCAATTTTGCATTCTGGAATTTGACTCTTTTGGAAAATACTGGTAGTATCGATACTACCAAGTGAGTATCGATACTTCTTTTACCTTTGATATCGGTACCAAATGAACATTATCGATACTGTTTTTTAATTGAAAATGGAGAAGATAAATTTGTAATTGACAATTTAAAATTTAAATTTAAAACTTCATTAAAGTTTTTTAATTGAGAAATTACTCAAAATTAATCATTTTGATAACTGTAAGATCCCATTTAAATGATAAATAAAATTTTGAATTTTAATGAGACAATAATTAATTAATAAAGACAATGTCATACATAAACTAAAACCATACAAATCAATATTTGTACATATGTCATTTTTTATTTTTTTATATCTCTATATAATTCGATCTTCCTTCATATTCTTCTTCTCAATTTCTATATTTCTTCTTTTAATTTTTTCTTCCCTCTCAACTAGTTGTTTGCTACACCGCTTCAGTAAATCTTCATACTTCTTCTTCTCCTCCTATTTCATTTTCATTTTATTCTTTTTATTCTCCTCAACTATGTACTTTATTGCCTCCTTTTCCCACTCTTCATCTGAAGAATAGTTTGAATCTGAATCGTCAATCTCCGAGTCAGTGTTGTGAAACCCATAAACACCGTTAGCCAAAACAATCCCAAATTTTTCCACGACCTCATATTTGATATTCTCAATTTTTTGTCACTTCTCAAACATCATAATCTTCACCCTAAACCCCTAGTGATACTAAAATTTTCAAAATAGCCGTTGGAACTCGTCACACCAACGTGACGAGTTCTAGTTAATTTTAAAAAATTGACCATTCCACAACGGTCACCCCAATGGTCCAATTTTTGAATTTATACCTGTTGGAACTCGTCACACCGGCGTGACGAGTTCCACGTAGTTTTTTTCAAATTTGTTAAAAATTTCTAAAAGTTTGATATTATTTTAACTTCAAAATTTTAAAAATTTGCATATTTTTGTTTTTAATTTTATTAACTACACTAAATATCAATTAAATTTAAACAATTATAATTTTTTTTATAATTTTAAAAAATTACACTTTATTTAATTATAATTTTAAAAAATCAACAAATTTATTACCTAGCAATGAATTTTTGATACAATTAAATATTGAGTACAAAAACTTAAATAAACAAATTTATTACTTATATTTGCGCAATTCTATCCGATGTCGAGGGTGGTAGAATGGTAATGATGTGGTGCTCGTCGATTTCGTCGTGGTCGTCCACCTTATTAATTTTCTTCTTCTTCCGGTTCCGATGTACTAAACATTACTCCACCACTTTGATATACATCTTCGGGTGAAAATGATGGAGTATTCAAGGTATTTGACGCCATCATTGACGTCATCGCCTTAAATTGAGATTGTCTGTGATGAAGAAGATGATCCCATGGACTTCTTTCTTTTGGTTCTGAGGAATATTGTTGTGAATGCGGCACTTGATCCCACCCACTTCCTTCCCACGCCGCTCGACTCTCCATCAATGGTTGATATGCACCATATCCATCATAACTTTCTTGCGATGGATAATAATTGGTGGAAATATAATGTTGAAAACAGTTTGATGTTTCGATATAACAAATTAAATGTTATTGGATTCCAAGATTTTCTAATCATTTTCAAATATATATTCAATCAAACTATTTGAATATCAAAATATTACTCCAAGTTTTTCAAATGTCAAATTCAATCCTTACTCAAGTGTAAAAGTGTGTTTTAATCTTTTAAACAATTTTACAAAAGTATTTCGAGCCTTTAATCAAGCCAAAAAATATTTTCTTAATAAATCTTAAACTGAAAAACCACATTGCCCAGAGGGTACCGATACCCCCCAAGAGGGTACCGATACCCCCATATAAGATTTGGCTCCGAGAAATAACAGATTGCTCGGAGGGTATTGATACCCCCAAGAGGGTACCGATACCCCATGTAAGATTTGGCTCCCAGAAATAACAGAATGCTCGGAGGGTACAGATACCCCCCGAATAGGTATCGATACCCCATCTCATAACGGTCTAAATATTTGAATTTTATACAGTAGGGTATCGATACCCTATACAGGGGTACTGATACCCCCAACGCTCCAAGTTGTTTTATTAATTGTTTTCACACAATAACGGCTCTATTAACTCTAATAATGATTCCCAACGTTCAGAAATGATCAAAGGAGTATTTAAACATGCTTAGAAGCCATTGATCAACAATAAATATCAAGAATCAAGAGAGAATCAAAGAGAAAGCATCAAACCTCAAGTTTGAGAATTTTCAAGCCTTCTTCATTCAATATTCATTTTTGCTTTCAAGAACACTTATTGTGCTCAATTGTATTATTCTTGAGTGTTCTTTCTTTGTTCTAGAATTGTGCAAACATCTTTCTTTGTGAGGATTTTCTTGTAAGTTTGCAAAATTTGTATTGTTCTCTTTGGGAGAGAGTGTTCTCAAGAATTTGGGGTATAATTCTTGAGGGATTTGTAAGGTTACTCTTTTTCCTCAAAAGAAAGACAAATTAGTGAATTTGTGGAAAATCCTTAGTGTGGATACCTAAGGTAGTGGACGTCGACTTTGGTTGAGAAATTCGAACCACTCTAAATCGCTATACAAATATCTTCAATTTTCTATAAAAGCTTCCATCGAAATTTTTATTACCAATTCACCCCCTCTTGGCCGATTCCATTGATCGATTAACTCAACAATTGGTATCAAAGCCTTATTCATTTGAAGGTTTAATCGCTTCTTGAGTCGATTCTGGAAGAGTTACATCGATAATCAAGTCATCAATGGCCTCCATTTCAAACCACGACTTCGGTCTTGGTTCATTACCCGTCAACACACGTCCTTTCTTTAATAGAGCTAATTATGCTTATTGGAAGAATATAATGATGTACTTCATTCAAGCAAGTGACATGGGAGCATGAAATATCATAGAAGACAGATACATCAAACCCTCCACTCATCCAAGATTGTGGAGTGAAGGAGAGACAAGAATGTTCTAGCTCAACTCCAAAGCTATCCATATTATTTTTTGTGCTCTTGGACTGGATGAATACGGGAGAGTTTCATCTTGTACAACCGCCAAGGAAATATGGGATAAACTTCAAGTCACTCATGAAGGCACAAACGAGGTAAAAGAATCTAAAATTAGTCTTCTAACTCATAGTTATGAAAACTTCAGGATGAAATCGGATGAAGATATCAAAGCTATGACGGATAGATTCTCCATAATTGTCAATGGTTTCAAATCGTATGGAGAGATCATACCAAATGAGAAGCTTATGAGGAAGCTGGTCTACTCTCTTCCAAAATCTTAGCAATCAAAGAAGATGGCGATCATCGAGGCTAAGAACTTAAAATCCTTAACTCTCGATGAGCTTATTGGTTCTCTCCTCACTCTTGAAATGATGCTTCAAAATGAGGTAGACCTATAAAAGACAGATGAGATAAAGAAATAGATGGAGAAGAAGAATAACGTGGGAGTTGCTCTCAAATCCACAAAAGATGAGAGTGATTCGGATGAAGATGACGATGAAGAGGAGATGGCTTTATTTGCCAAACGGTTCAGAAAATTAATGAGGCCCAACCGAGGAAGAAAACTCAAACGCAATGAAGGCTTTAAAAATGAACCGAAGGAGAAAGACCCTATCATTTTCTATGAGTGCAAAAAGTAGGGGCATGTCAAATATGATTGCCCTCTATTGAAGAAAAAAGGGTCAATCAAAGAAGAAGTAAAAGGCTCATGTGGCTATATGGAGCGATGAAGAAGGTTTCGATGAAGAGGAACAAGAAGTTGCAAACTTGTGCTTGATGGCCATCGGGGAAAACTCTTAGGTAACCTCTAACTCATTTGATTTAGATGATTTATCTTATGATGAGCTATTAGAGGATTACAATGGGTTGGCTTCGGATTATAAGACTTTATTTTCAAAATATAAAAATGATATTTCAAAATTGAAAAATGAAAATAGTCTTATGTCCAAAACCAACAATGATCTTGAAAGTAAGATCAAAGAATTACAAATCAAATTAGATGAATTTGAAAAGAAAAATACTGATTTGCATAACTTACTTTCAAGAGTACATGATGATCATCAAAAGAAAATTGATGATCTTAAAACTTTCTTTAATAAAGTTGGAACAAAACATTTTGAAAATGGAGAAAATTCAAAATCCAACTTTGTTAGAAAATGTTTTAAAAACTACAATCATAGAGGTCCTCGAAGAACCTCTAATGGAAAAATCGTTATAAGTATATGGGTTCCTAAAGAACTCATTACTACTAAAGATAAGGATATCCTACACAAATGGATACCTAAGGGGACTAGAATTTTGGAAACTAATGAATATGGACCCAAAAGAAATTGTGTACCAAAAATCAAAAATTAATCTATGTTTGTAGGAAAAGGAGCATTGCTACAAGGCACAGGAAACAAATTCAAATTCATGGTACCTTGATAGTAGGTGCTCAAGACACATGACCGGAGACCAGAACCGGTTCATAGAGCTTAACGCCAAAAATAGAGGAGAAGTGACTTTTAGTGATAATTCAAAAGGTCACATTGAAGGAATAAGCATTATAGGTAATACCTCTTCCATACAAATTCAAAATGTTTTATATGTGAATGGGTTAAAGCATAATCTATTAACTATTAGTCAATTTTGTGATAAGGGATTCAATGTCATGTTTGAAACTAATGGTTATAAAGTCATTGACATTGCATCTAATCGGATTATGCTTGTTGCTCATAGAATAGGAAACATATACATGGTGCATTTAGATTCTATAGATATGACTAATCTATGTCTAGTTGCTAAGGATGAGCATGATAGTTGGTTATGGCATAGGAGACTATGACATACTAGTATGAGTGTTTTGCAACAGTTAATTCAAGGAGATTTAGTTCGAGGGTTACCTAAACTAAAATTTGATAATGATAAAATCTGTGATGCTTGTGCTAAAGGAAAACAAAAGCGAGTTTCTTTTAAATTCATTAATGACGTATCCACTAGTAGAGTATTATAATTGATTCATTTAGATCTTTTTGGGCCATCTAGAACAACTAGCTTGGGTGGAAAACAATATGCATTTGTCTTGGTAGATGACTATTCTAGATATACTTGGGTTCTATTCTTAAGTACTAAAGATGAAAAAATAGAAAAAATTCATCACGTTTTCAAAAGTAATCCAAAA
The DNA here is from genome assembly GCF_006381635.1 of Hibiscus syriacus. Lineage (NCBI taxonomy): Eukaryota > Viridiplantae > Streptophyta > Magnoliopsida > Malvales > Malvaceae > Hibiscus > Hibiscus syriacus. The sequence continues at coordinate 27,702 of NW_024062203.1, forward strand.
TGAAAAAGGTTACTTTATAACTAGTGTTAGGAGTGATCATGGAACTGAATTTGAAAATCTTGGATTTATTGAGTTTTGTAATTCTAATGGTATTAGCCATAATTTTTCAGCACCTAAAATCCCTCAACAAAATGAAGTTGTTGAGAGAAAAAATCAAACTTTAGAAGAAATGACTAGAACCATGCTTTGTGAAAATAATTTGCCAAAATATTTTTGGGTAGAAGCCACAAATACCGCTTGTTATGTTATAAATCGAGTAATGATTAAGCCTATTTTGAAGAAAACTACATATGAACTTTTCAAAAATAAAAAGCATAACATTAGTTATTTTCAGCCTTTTGGATGTAAATGTTTTGTTTTAAACAACAGTAAAGAAAATCTTGGCAAATTTGATGCTAAAAGTGATGAACGAATTTTCTGGGTTATTCCTTAGATTCTAAAGCTTATCGAGTATTTAATAAAAGAACTTTAGTTGTAGAAGAGTTTATACATGTTGTTTTCGATGATAATCCCCTTCCGAGGAAGAATTTTGTGAGAATGATGATGTAGGTATTATAAACACAAATGACATTAGACATGACATTGAAGAACCATCATCAAATAAAGAAACAAAAAATGAGGAAACTCAATATCCTCTAGAGAATCCAACCATTGAAGACAGGGAAGACTCTTACCCAAGGGAATACAACTATGTCAAGGATGGTGAAATAATAGGTGATCCATCCAAAGGGGTAACAACTTGATCTTCTCTTAGAAATATTTGTAATTATATTGCATTTATTTCATGCATAGATCCTAAGAACATCAAAGAAGCATTAAAAGATGAACATTGGATTATGGCTATGCAAGAAGAATTAAATCAATTTGAGAGAAGTAAAGTATGTACATTAGTTGAAAGGCCTAGTAATAAATCTACTGTAGGTACTAAATGGGTATTTAGGAATAAGCTTGATGAAAGTGGTAATATAGTGAGAAACCATGCTAGACTTGTTGCTCAAGGGTATACTCAAGAAGAAGGCATAGACTATGATGAAACATATGCTCCCATAGCTAGGATGGAAGCAATTAGAATGTTATTAGCATTTGCATGTTTCAATGAATTTAAATTATATCAAATGGATGTTAAAAGTGCATTTTTAAATGGTTTTATAAAAGAAGAAGTGTATGTGGAACAACCTCCTGGTTTTGAAGATTTAAAATTTTCAAATCATGTTTTTAAATTAACAAAAGCACTTTATGGCTTAAAACAAGCTCCTAGAGCTTGGTATGAAAGATTGTTAAACTTTTTATTGAAAAAGGTTTTTAAAAAGGGAAGGTTGACACTACATTGTTTTTAAAGCATAAAGGTAAAGATTTATTAGTAGTTCAAATTTATGTTGATGATATAATATTTGGTTCTACTAATGATGTTCTTTGCCAAGAATTTTCTAAGCTAATGCAAAGTGAATTCGAGATAAGCATGATGGGAGAGCTCTCATTTTTCTTGGGACTTCCAAATTAAGTAAAGAAAAGATGACATCTTCATCAATCAAGCTAAGTACGTCAAGGATATGCTCAAGAAGTTTGGACTGGAAAATGGGAAACCTCACGCCACTCCAATGAGCTCTTCTACAAAGCTTGACAAAGATGAAGGAGGTAAATGTGTGGATATTAAATTATATAGGTCAATGATTGGCTCTTTGCTTTATCTAACCGCAAGTAGACCGTACATTATGTTTAGTGTTTTCTTATGTGCTAGATTTCAATCATGCCCTAAGGAATCCCATTTACTAGCTGTTAAGAGGATCTTTAAATACCTTAAGGACACTCCTAGTTTAATACTTTGGTATCCTAGAGACTCTAGCTTTAGCTTGCATGCTTTCTCTGATGCGGATTATGGAGGATGCAAAATAAATAGGAAAAAAACCTCTGGTACTTGTCAATTCCTTGGAAATATGTTGATTTCTTGGTTTTCAAAGAAACAAAATTGTGTTGCATTATCTACCACTGAAGCTGAAAACATTTCAGCCGTTAGTTGTTGTGCACAAGTTTTATGGATGAAACAACAACTTTTTGATTATGAAATTGAAGTTGGTATCATACCTATCAAGTGTGACAATACTAGTGATATTTGTCTCACTAAAAATCCCATCCAACACTCTAGAACTAAGCACATTGAAATTAGACATCACTTCATTAGAGACCATGTCACTAAGGAAAATGTAGTTCTAGAATTTGTTGATACTTTGCACCAATTAGCGGATATTTTTACAAAACCTTTAGACAACGAAAGATTTTGGACACGTAGGAGAGAATTAGGTTTAACTAAACTATATTCACTTAGTGTTTAAAATATGTTTAGCACTTTTAAGGATAAATGAAAAATGCTTATAAAAATAACTATTTTGATTTCATTATTTGCTATTAGTTAGGGGGAGATTATGTGAAAATTGATTATATGTTCAAATAGAATTTAATGATAGAACATAGTTAATTTTCCTAATATGAGTTGCCAATACCACTAGAGCTGATTAATTTAGTATTCTAAGTGTTTAAAATCATATTTTTAACATTTTGGTGCACTAGGTATCGATACCCCCTTGCATGGGTACCGATACCCCTTTTGAGTGGGTACCGATACCCCCTTTGAGTGGGTACCGATACCCCCTTGAGGGTACCAATACCCTCCACGGGTTCTGGTTATTAAACGCCCAAAATCTCTTTTTGTGCCAAAACCCTTTTCTCATCTTCTCTCTCACCGTTCACCCCTACTCTTCCTCCTAATCTCTACATTGCTTGAAAACAACGATATTAAGTCGGATTCAATTTTCATCTCCTAAACCTACTAGCATCATTAATTTCGTGCAAACAACATCAAAATCCACTCAATCTTCACTTTTCAAGGTAATTTTTCTAAACCCTCTACTTTATTGATTTTAAACATAGGACTAGTTTTAATTAGTTCTAGGTTGAAATAAACAATGGGCATTGCTTAGATTTTGATTTAGAACTATAATCTACAACTAATTTCATCAAAAACACAAGATTTTTCAAGATTTTTTAAGATTTTCGAAATTTAAATGTTTTTGAAGTTTTTAATTTAATTATGTTGTTTTCATGAAAAATATACATATATTGATTTTTCAAACCTTGTTTTCAAACTCGTTTTTCAAAAATTGCCCATTAGGATTATTTTAGAGAACCTTGAAATAATGAGGACTCATTTGAGTTTTGGGATTGATATTATTGCATACATGTGTTTTAAAATTACAGGTTAATCTTTTCTATTCCGATTTCCTAAGTCATGTCTCAAAAACGCCCTAGAACATCCTCTAGTCATTCAAACCAACCGCCAAAACCACCTCTAAATCCAACTCCTATCCAACAATTTCCTAATCCTGAGATCCTAATATGACTATTCGTGATTCTTGTTTCAATGAACCTGGTCGTAGACAAAATCTCTTCTTCAGGTATTCACAATATTTTGAGTCATACAAAATCCGGGAGGAACGAATTCCATCTCTTCAACCTATGTTAGAAATAGATTTTAGATATCTTCCTATCCTATGAGAGTGAAAATTTGATAAACTTTTTGAACTCGAACCAATAGTTTATCATCAACTTGTTCGAATTTTCTACTATAAAGCTATTTGTGTCCAAAACCGAGATAAAACCGCAACCTTAGGAATTAGATCCTATATTCTAGGAAAATTCATCTATATTGACCCAGAATACATAGCTAGTGCATTTGGACTAGATAATGACGGCTTAGACAATGAAAAACAAACGGTAGGTACTCCTTATAAAAGAAAGAAGAGTGTGAGTATATTAGATCTCCATGATCGTTTCCTTCATCTGATGATCTCTTGGTGGTTTAGAACATCAGGAGGAAAATAATCCACTCTTAGAGCCCTAGATCTTTGGTGGATACATTATATCCAAAACAATAATAAAATAAACCTACCTCAGATTATCTTTGCTGAAATTGTTGAAACCGTAAACCTTGCTCCTAATAAGAAACTTTGTTCATCTCTAGTTTACGGTTGTATTCTAAGTAATATGTTTGCCAAAGCCGAGCTTAGGGTAAGCCTTGATGCCGCAATCCCTCTCAAAAATCAAATTAACCTCATTTAATTAACAAAATCGAGATGGATAAAGGATAAGCAAACCGGGCAATGGATTCGATCTGTTGAACATACACCGGGAGCTAGTTCTTCAAGAGCTCCACTGGCACCGGGAGCAGACGATGATCCTAAACTTCAACAGGTGATGCAAGATATTGACGAAGTTCCCGACGATGAGCCGGAGCAACACGAGGAATGAGCACAACAAGAGGATCAAATGCCTCCATATTTTTTTATCTTTTATGGAGCCATTGGACTTCTGGTATGCATCAATGGATTCATGGTTTACATCCATAGAGTCTCATTTATCTGCTATGTGGACTCAACAATTGGAGCATCAACAAGAGATTCGGGCTAATCGTGAAGCAATGGATAATCGATTCAATGCTATAGACAATAGACTCGATGCGCTTACACGAGATGTAGCCAATATATGGACACATCTATCTCCTCTTGATCCTCCAATGGAGTAGACCTTGCCTACTTTCGATTTAGAACTTTGAATTGTTAAACATTTTGATGTGTTTGGATTGAATGTTTGAATTTGTTATGGATGTTGAATGTTTAACTTTTAATGCTTATATTTATTTGGTTTGGTTTAAGTCTATGCATTATTTACATCATTTTAGTTATATAACCAATTTTTCCATTTCACATTCGTTTATGAATATTGAATTATGGAACTAATGGCTAACATTTCTCTTAATTGTGATCTTAGCAGCTTGCGCTTTATTAATCTATCAATTGACTTAATTTCCAAAACCCTTGATTAAAAACGTTTTAGAATCTTTTTGATTTAACAAAAAGGGGGAGAAGTGTTAAGAGTAAGGGGGAGTAATTTTTCAAAACTTGATTTCAAAAATATTTTTCAATTAGAAAATCTTAAAATTACTAAAAATGTTTTGTTATATCAAAAAGGGGGAGATTGTTGAAAACAATTTGATGTTTTGATATAACAAATTAAATGTTATTGGATTCCAAGATTTTATAATCATTTTCAAATATATATTCGATCAAACTATTTGAATATCAAAGTATTACTCCAAGTTTTTCAAATGTCAAATTCAATCCTTACTCAAGTGTAAAAGTGTGTTTTAATCTTTTAAACAATTTTACAAAGTATTTCGAGCCTTTAATCGAGCCAAAAAATATTTTCTTAATAAATCTTAAACTGAGAAACCAGATTGCTAAGAGGGTATCGATACCCTCCCAAGAGGGTACCGATACCCCCATATAAGATTTGACTCCGAGAAATAACAGAATGCTCGGAGGGTACCGATACCCCCCAAGAGGGTACCGATACCCCCCAAGAGGGTACCGATACCCCATGTAAGATTTGACTCCGAGAAATAACAGATTGCTCGGAGGGTACCGATACCCCCAAGGAGGTACTGATACCCACATCTCATAACGGTCAAAATATTTGAATTTTACACAGTAGGGTACCGATACCCTATACAGGGGTACCGATACCCCCCAACGCTCTAAGTTGTTTTATTAATTGTTTTCACACAATAACGACTCTATTAACTCCACTAATGATCCCCAACGTTCAGAAATGATCCAAGGAGTATTTAAACAAGATTAGAAGCCATTGATCAACAAGAATTATCAAGAATCAAGAGAGAATCAAAGAGAAATCATCAAACCTCAAGTTTGAGCATTTTCAAGCCTATTTCATTCAATATTTAATTTTACTTTCAAGAACACTTATTGTGCTCAATTGTATTATTCTTGAGTGTTCTTTCTTTGTTCTATAATTGTGCAAACATCTTTCCTTGTGAGGATTTTCTTGTAAGTTTGCAAAATTTGTATTGTGCTCTTTGGGAGAGAGTGTTCTCAAGAATTTGAGGTATAATTCTTAAGGGATTTGTAAGGTTACTCTTTGTCCTCAAAAGAAAGACAAATTAGTGAATTTGTGGAAAATCCTTAATGTGAATAGCTAAGGTAGTGGACATAGACTTTGGTTGAGAAAGTCGAACCACTCTAAGTCGTTGTGCAAATATTTTCAATTTTCTGCAAAAGCTTCCACCGAAATTTTTATTGCCAATTCACCCCCTCTTTGCCGATTACATCGATCGATTAACTCAACACATAAAATAAAGATGATGATTTTTTCCATATTTTGCCTTAATTATTTCCCAGTCAGACCGCTCATCCGGCGTTGTCAAGTATGGTTTCCCATTTTCTTCATAATTTTGGAGGTAGAGAGAAACATTGAAATCAAAATCTTCGGGTTGTACCTCAGAATGATTAGGCAATTGTAAATGTCTATTCTTCCATTGATGTATGAATATAGCATGCTTCCTCGGCCAATCTTCATTATGCTTCCCACGCGCATCTATTTTATGCAAATCGTCAATGTTATATATTGGTATTTCTATCTGTTGGTGAAACCCAAATTGTCACAAAACTCTATCGGCGACTGGATCTCAACAATTGCGAAATAGAGCAATGGTGTTATGGCACACCATGTCTCCACTCATTAAACTAACATTGGCGGTAGACACTGTTGGATATCTGACTCATAATAAGGCATCCAATTAAACTGTCAAAAGTATTATGTTAGTATAATTAAACAATTAATATTACAATTTCAAAGTTAATGCAAAAAATATTAAAATTTAATGTATGTTTACCGGTGATATCAATCCTCATTCGAATATCTACTTTGGTTGCACCCGATAACTTTGTATCGTTTATTCGGTGTCGCCATCTAAAAAATTACGTTATTTATTGTCATTTTCAAAATATTTAAATAAATTTTATAAAATATTGAAACTTTAAATATATGAATTTACCTTACGGCGAGAGGAAGCTCCATAGGAGCGGATGTAATAGGCGTTGTAAACGGGAGACGATACCACGCCCATGATTGGAGAAAAATTAAACAACTGAACAAATCATAGCAATGTTCAAACTCCAGTTACTAATGCATGTCTAGCTTAAAATGTATTCATTCACACATAAAATACACATAATACAACGTTTGCATTTAAAAATCACCTAAGTTAATAAGTCCCAAAAGGTGAAGCCGGTTGTGATTAGGATTTTGATTTTGATTGCGATTTTGATTTCCATTTGCTTGGCACCATATGAGCTTTGGATTTTGATGAGGATCCATATTTTGGTAGAGGAAAAGATGATTGTGATGACACTGGTGATCCACAAGTCAACCTTATATGACCACTCTCCTTGCACCGACTACATGTCGATATCCTCTTCTCTTCACCCTTAGACGGTATACGATCGTGATTTTTTGGTCAGCCAGGTAGCCTGCTGTTCATGGCTGGTGGCAAAACTGTTTGTAAGTCATTTGGTATGTCCCACTCAGAAGGATGTGGAATAGGGTAGACAATCTCAGCATAAGTCTGTCGATATACTTCTGTAGTGTAGCAATCCATAGCGTATGCGCTTGAATCATCTTGGTTTAGATGAAGAGCAACTTTTATAGCATGGTCACACGGATAACTAGATGTTTTCCATTTCATACAACTACACGTCTTTGCATTTAGATCGACAAGCACATTTAAGTTATTATCCAATACTTCAAACAAAGTGTTTCAACATGGTTCAACTCTCCATGACGTTGACTTCACAACACGTTTCGTTATCTTTTTTTTTCAGTCCATGGTGTAACACGCCGTTCCAATGTTCATGTAAATTTAAATAAATAATATTTAGTAAAATATATAAAAATATTTAGTAAAATATATAAATATGATAAGTTGCAAATTTAAAGAAATAATACCTGCATGGTTTCTTTTCTTGTAGTACCACTGTTGAATAGAGGCTCGAAAAAACTCCATTAACATAGTAATGGGTAATTTTCGGGAATGAAGACTTAGAGCGTTGATTGATTCTGCACTATTAGACGTCGTGAAATCATATCTTGCTCCAAGTTGATGTACTCTTGACCATCTTTCAAACCTGACATATTCTAGTGTTTGAGCACATTGAGGCAAAACACGTCTTAAACAATTTATATGCTTATTAAAATCCACTTCCCGATATACTTTTACAACCTTCCAGTATGTCCATTTGTGATTTTTTATACCAGCAGACCTTGATTTTAGATTTCTATACAAATGAACACCACAAAGTCCATGAAAAGCATATGGGAAACACGTTTTAACAGCATTGTCAATTGAGTTTTCCATATCGGATATGATTGTCAGATTGCTAATAGGACCTATGCAATCCCTAAGATGCCCCATAAACCATGTCCATGAATCAGAGGTTTCAGATTTGCCAACCCCGTAAGCTATTGGTAGTATCTCATTGTTAGCATCCATGGCTACTGCTAATAAGTTTACTCCAAGGTATCGACCTTTCAAATGTGCTCCGTCAACTATAATAATTGGTCGCATGCAAGTAATAAATGAACAAATCTACAAAATAATATACGCAAGAAATATAATCATTTAAATGTGAAATACATGTAACTAACAAAAATGAGTCAACAAAATTATATTGATTTACTAACCGCAACACCAATGGCGATAAACAACAACTCAAAGCGTTCATCTCTATCTGTTTTGATATGAGTTATCGACCCAGGATTTTTCAGCTTTAAATTGTGACAATAAGCCGGTAGTTAGGCAAACGATGCTTCTGGAGACCCCCTCAACAATTCCAAGGCATAACATTTGGCTCTCCAAGCTTGAGAATATGAGATACTAATCTTGAACCGCGCATTCATGTCAGTCATAATTTCATATCCCCGATATACCCTGCCATTCAAAAACATTAACTCAACCAGAAAACCACTCAACACCTTTTTGTTTGCCTGTCTATGGTGAGGAAAAACTTGGGTTCTTGAACATGTATATTTATCAATAAAAGTCCTAACTTGAAACATTTTGTAATCTTTTATCCTCTTTGCAATCATACGTCACGTACAGTTTTTGTCAATCATACACTTTGTTTCGAAATGATCTTTGCTTGATTTGTTAACTTTTAGTTGATAGCCATCTTCCACACATTTCGTATACAAAGCTATCTTCAAGTCTTTCTTTGTATCAAAACAATCATCTTTCTTGATACGAATAACTTTTGTGTAACAATCAACTGCTATCTTTACCAACTCTTCTTCCGGTATCTGAAGTAATTCTGGCATATTTCAGTTATACTCCCGTGGCATTTTCTTTTTTTTTTCTTTTCTTCGGGGACTTTTTCTTCTTCTTTTTCTTCTTCAGGGTTATATGAATTACATAATAGATGTTCAACATGTTCATTCACAATCGTAACTTTGTCCTCATTATTATCAACAACATCTTCCTCGGTAGCGGTTGTTTCATCATCAAAATTCGGGTATTAACCAATATCAAAATCATTACACGCATGGTCTGTTTCTTCTTCTGAAACAACATCAAAATCCGAGTATTGACCAAGATCAAAGTCCGGGTATTGACCAAGATCAAATTTTGAATACTGACTAGTACTCACAATTTTTTCTGTTGGCTCATAACCGTCTAACTGGTCAATACGAAAACCAAAATTTGGTGCTAAAAGTTGATTGGGATTTGGATTAGGAAAAGGTTGTGGGTTTTGAGATTGTGTTTGGTATTGGAAATGTGGTGAAACAAAATTTTCTTGGTAATGAAATTGTGGTGGAACCATTAAATTTTGAGGTTGATAACAACGTTGTACATTGTAAGCACCATAAACTGGGGTTGAAAAACTTAGTTGATTACTACCCGCCACTGACCCAACTTCACTACTTTTAGGTTCAACAACATACAATGTAACATCATCTTCTTGCGAAACACTAATGTAAGCAATGAATCGTTAAACATCTTCATTGTCGGTTAACAAATAAACTTTACATTTTCTCTGATAAGATAGCCTAAATCCACTTAGAGGCTCTAATTCAATTTCTTTGCAACACGTAACATTAGAGTTTCATAAGTTAACTTTTTTAATGACAGTTTTAGTTGAAGATTCATGGGTAAAGGCATATATTGTAAAACACCATGAACATTTTCCCATGACCCTCCAAAACACAAATATATCCAAACATGATCAACATTAGATGATTTCATTCTACAAATTGTAAATTAATTTACTAAACAAACGAGCTATAAACTACATGTCATCACTAACTTAGAGAAAGACATACCTTTATTAAGTTGATAGTTGATAATTTGGGAGAGAAATCATTGAAAAATTATATAGAAATAAAATTATGTAAAAAAATAGAGATGGGGAAGGATGTTGTTGGATATAGGAACGAATGTCAACGGAGAGAGTGATAAATGAAGATGGAATGAGTTGCGATTTAGGGATTTAGGTTATGAGTTGTTGCTGCTGTGTAGTTATATACTAAAAACATTTGTGTTGCGAAAATAAAACCTGTTGCAAAATTAAAATTCGTGTTGCGAATTCGAAAATCGAGTTGCGAATTCAGAAATCGAGTTGCGAATTTAAAATTTAGTGTTGCGAATTTAGAAATCGCGTTGCGAATTTGAAAACTGTGTTGCGAAATTGAAGTTCGCGTTGCGAATTTGTTAGTCATTTTCGCAAATCCAAAAAAAGTTAGTTAAAATCGTATATTATAAGGCATTTTTGGTCACTAAAATTATTTTCTCTTTTAAAAAAATTAAAATTTTAAATAATAAAATAGACTAATAATTTAGGTATTAAATACATAGTTTACCCCAAAAAGAAATTACCTAAATTGCTCTGTGTGCGCTCCTCTTTAATTTAGGTTGTAGGAATGATACATGTTACAGCCTCATTTACTATTTTCTGGAGATACCTACAGAAATTAAAATTTTAGGGTTATTGTTTTCTTAGTCATTGAACGTTACTCTCCAAAAGAGAAACTCTCTTGTCTTTTAATTTTGGATAATTTACTGAAATTTATTATTTTGTTGCCGTTTCAATTCATTACAATGGGAAAGAAGAGAAGTTCACCTCTCGATAATCTTGACCTTCCTTATTCGGGTATGTTCTCTTTCCCTATTTATAATTGCTTCAACAAAACAAGTTTTTTTTTTCATGTGAAAGAATTCATAATTAAAAATTATTGGCCGATTTTGTAAGAATTGAGTGCTATGATTATTGAGAAAAGAATTAAAATCACCCATTTTCATTTTAGTTTCGTTAATTTGTTTTCTGTTCAATAAATGGAAATGGGGTTTTCAGGTTTGTTACATTTTAAAAAAAAGAAACTCTCTTTATTTAATCTGGGTCACTTTGTTCACAAGTGGAGTACTTAAAACTCCATTCTTGGATGGCAAACTGAATCTACTGTTAAATGGATTATTTTATAAAATTCTGGGTTTTCAGCTTAGTTTTGTTTGTTTGCCATTTTGTTTCATGACCGTACCATATCGCACTTCGATCATATCGGGCTGCTTACCATTATGAACCTAAGACCGTTGAATGTAGCAAATTATTGTGCTTGAACATCCTCAAAGGTTCACCAAATTCGAATCATTGCCCAGTGAGCCTTGATTTGATTTTTCTTCAACCTTTTAGGCCTTGAAGTGTACCATTTGTTGGCATCACTCTTCTGCAATCTGCTACAGTCTTTTCTGCATTTATCCTTTTTTTTTTTGAACTGATTTCTGTTACCTTGATGTGGTTATATGCTTTGTACACAAACTTAGGTGCGAGTGTTAGGTAAGGGCATGCATCCGACACGAGTGTGTTCAATCTTTTCTAAATTTTCCATATATTTGAAAGGAACTTAAAGGATCGAGAATGTATCGGATATATTGAAGAAAATTGAAAAGTCACAGGAACATTGCCTATATTTGGCCTATCTTCAGCTTAATAATCTAAAATAGCCAAGTGTTCTCCCTTATTTAAATGTAAACAATCAGAGTGTGAATAATCATTGTACCATTTATTGCATATTGCAGAGGACAAGCCGTGCTCGTCGGGGACACCATTATTACCCAAGGAGGTTTTGCATTTTTCCTCGTTCGTTTATGAAAAACCATTCTTTCTCCGGGTTGTTTTTCGTTGTTTTTAATTTATAGTTCTGTGATATCTTTTTTATGCTTTTGAACCTCCATCTATTTGTCAACTAAATAGTCTACATTTCTTCATTGATTCCCCCCTCCTTTCTCGCTTTCTTTCATAGCATTTGATGAATTTGGATGCTGGCATTGATGTTGGAGATAGTTCTGTGAGGCTACTTAATTCCAACCCTTCTGTTGCTCATCACCGTTACTATCTTGGGCGTTCGATATTTTTAAAAAGATCACGCCATTACTATGGTCATCACTACTTGCGCAGAAATTCAAGCAGTCTTTCAAATCCATCAACTTCACGTGGCTCTGTTAGTCCTTTACATGATGAGAGATTATCTTTCAAGTTTGCTCAATACAAACCCGAGTCTGTACACTGTGCAGGTTGTATGTATCTTTGTTTCACCTCTACAATATTAACATGCATATTAACATCAGGAAAGTCATTTTTATCTCATCTAGATCAATACATCAGGGAACTCTTAGCAGATTTTAGGAACTCATGTTTATTCATAAAATTAAAGAATTGGATTATTTAAGCTTAAAACTGAGTTTTGCTCGTTTTTCTTTTTCGTTCTCAGCCATTGACTTCAGTTTACGAAATTTTGCAGATGGGAGGGAAAAAGCATTTGGCTTTGGCAGGCCAGAAAGAATTAGGTCTAGTACATTGGTGATGGATTCCGTATCACCGGAAAAGGTGAAGGCAGTTTGCGGTGTATGTCAAAAGCATTTAATACGGAAACCTTATTTTCTGGGAAATATGCCAGCTTCCGGAGAATTTTCTGCCGTGGCAGTTCTTGTTTGTGGCCATGTATACCATCCAGATTGTTTGGAAGGAAGAACAAACTTCGAGGACAGGCATGACCCGCAGTGTCCGTTATGTTCAGCTTAAGTTTACAGATTAGGATCTTTAAACCATGCGCAATTGTATTGCTAATGTTACAGCCAGTTGGCAGCTATTAGAGCTTGAAAATGCTCATCCTTTACCCTATTTACTTGGTAAGCATGGAGCAGTGGTATAGATTTTCTTTAGAGGCCATTGGCTTCAAGTATATTTTATTTTTTTTGGGCAGAATCTTTGCAACCGTTCGGATGGTATCTTAAACCCCGAATTAATCAAACCGATCGAATGAACGTGGTTAACTAAAGAATATGGGTGCATATTTAGAGCTAAGTTAATCAGAAGCTGAATTTGTTTCATCAATGATCGCATAGTGTAGTGGATTAGCGCGTTTGACTTTGGATCAAAAGGTCGTGGGTTTGCCTCCCACTGAGGTTGGCTTAATAGGTGAACTATGCATTTAGTAATTAGCAACTAAATTATAGTTTAAATTTTTATTTTGTTTTAATACTGTCGTTAAAAACTTAACTAGTTCAGGTACTAAATATATAATTTGTCCTTTTTTGAAAAAAAATTGAGAATAAACTCAAACCATTACGTATAGAAGATGTTGAAGATCTTAAAACCCCACAGACCAAATGATCAAACAAGGAAAATACCTCAAGTTTTTAACCAATAATAATTCTCTTGACACCTGATTCGTGATTAATTTCCACCTTATATTGATTACCTTTTCTTAGAATTTTCCCCTTATTAATACTTCCACGTTTTGCCAACTTACGAACCACCGCCATAAAAACCTTCAGCTGCCACCGGATTTTCCTTGTTAAAAAAAACTGCCATTGACCGCCCCGTTTTCTGGTGGCGGCAAAAGGCTAGTTTTGACAGTTTAATGTCCTACTTTCTTCTTATCTTTCACATTGCAACCATGGCGACGATGATGAATGTATCTTCATCGTCCAACAAGGTTGCTTCGATAACAGAGAAAGTATGGCAGAATTTTTACTGGAATTCTTCGATCGGCAGCAGAAGCTACCTGAGGCGGTGTTCTTACGAGAACGACGGGTTCGGGACCGTTCCATTGATGCAAATGGGTGCTGAAAGATCCAAGAACGTATTTATTCTCATGAGTGACACCGGCAGTGGCCATCGAGCTTCAGCAGAGGCCATCAGGGACGCTTTTCGCATTGAATTTGACGATGAATACCGAGTAATTTCCTTGTCTGCAAATTGTTTTTTTCTTGGGTCCAGATATTTGTGAAAGATGTATGGAAAGAATACACAGGGTTGCCATTGAATGACATGGAGAGGTCCTACAAGTTCATGGTGAAACATGTACAGCTCTAAAGTTGCCTTCCACAGTATCTCTCCTAGATGAGTACATAGCTCCTATCTTGCTGCCATTGCTGCTTATTATGCCAAGTAAACACTTCCATCTATTAACTTGATTGAAAGAATCCATGTTAGGTCAATATTGCTGACTCCTATTTTGTGAAATTGAAGGGAGGTTACAGGCTGGCCTAATGGAGTACAAGCCAGACATTATCATTAGCGTTCATCCATTAATGCAACACATTCCTCTATGGGTTCTAAAATGGCAAGGCCTTCAAAAGAAAGTAGTTTTTGTCACTGTAATCACAGACCTAAACTCCTGCCACCCCAAATGGTAATTTTGACAAACAAAGACCTTTCCGAGTTCTTTCATGGTAAAACCGTCTCAATATGTTTAAACAAATTGGAATCACTGGTTCAGGTCTCATCCTGGGGTTGATAGATGTTACTGCCCTTCAAAGGAGGTAGCCAAGAGAGCACTATGTGATGGGCTTGAAGAGTCGGAGGTTCAGGTTTTCGGTCTCCCGATTCGGCCTTCTTTCGCACTGGCGGTTCTTTCCAAGGTGAGTGATCCTAGAAGGCATAAAATACATGAATCTGATTGTTTTGATTTGATGGGATTTTCTGGTTTTTGTAGGATGACTTGAGAAAGGAGCTCGAGATGGATCCAGATTTGCCCGCGATGCTGCTAATGAGAGGGGGTGAAGGAATGGGACCTGTTAAGGAAACAGCAGAAGCTCTTGGCAAATCATTGTATGATAGTGTTCAAAATAAACCGATTGGACAATTAATCATCATATGTGGCCGAAACAAAGCCCTTGCCTCTACATTGGAATCAGAGGAATGAAAGATCCTGGTGAAGGTAATTCTGTCTTATGATTCGACTTACTCGTGCCGGATACATACCCTCGTCTCTGAGTAACATAAAATTGTCTTCTTTGACACTATAGGTAAGAGGTTTTGAGACTCAGATGGAGAAATGGATGGGAGCTTGTGATTGCATAATTACAAAAGTAAGTTCATGAAATTTCAATTTAAACTCCACCTACATACATGGATTGATCTTATCTTCTTGAATTACAGGCAGGTCCAGGCACCATTGCAGAGGCTTTGATCAGGGGGCTTCCTATTGTTCTCAACGACTACATTCCAGGACAGGTTCAATGACAACTTTTCCCTGCATGACTGCATTCTTTTCGAGTTGGCTTCAATTGCATATTGTTTTGTTGGTTGCAGGAAAAGGGAAATGTACCATATGTCGTCGACAATGCAGCCGGGGTTTTCACCCGAAGTCCGAAGGCAACGGCTAGAATCATGGCCAGATGGTTCAGCACAAGATCAAATGAGCTGAAGAGTACGTCAGAGAATACTCTAAAACTAGCACAACCGGAGGCGGTGTTCGATATCGTAAAGGATATCCATCAACTTGCCTTACAAAGAAGGCCTCTTGCCAAAATTCCTTATGTCTTGACATCATCATTCACAAACCTTGCGTAACATATATATTCATCACATCTAAACATCTTCCAAATGTAACCAAGATATGTTCCTCCACTAAACTATGTAAAGCTAAGCATTTTTGTATAGGGTCATTCTTTGTCCTCAGATGTTTTGAAAGTCTGGGCGTTGGTTAGATTAATGTAAGTTGTGATGTTGTAATTAGGGGTGTTTAATGAGTTAAGCAGCTCGTGAGCGGCTCGAACTCGACTTGGTCAAAACTCGATAAAATATCTACTCGGGATGACTCGATTCAAACACGAGTTCGAATCGAGACCTTAACGAGTTGATTCGAGCAAAATCCAACTCGGCTCGATAAGTTCGCGAGCAATTAGTTAAATTTTTTATATAAATTTTTCAATAGTTATCTTAAAAAATTATTTCATTAAAAAAATACTAATTTACTAATAGATAATAGAAAAGATGATAAATTACTAATCTATTAATTTTATAATAAACAATAAAAAATACTAAATTATTAATTAGTATTTTACTGCACTAAAAAATCAAACCATATTTATTATTTTAATATATTTGCGGATTGTTACTTTGGACTTTGGAGTTTATACTTTAAAATTGTTTCATACACTCATTTTATAATATTTTTGGTTAAATTTATTGATATGTTTATATTAAGCTCTGTATAGTATTATAAGATTTTTCCTATAATTAAGAAAATAAAGTAAAAATTTCGGTGAGTTTAACGAGCAATGAGTCGAGAAACAGGTTTTTTTAACTAGCACAAGTCGAGCAAAAATTTAACGAGCTTAACGAGCAATGAGTCGAGCAACAAATTTTTTTAACTAGCACGAGTCGAGTACTGTCCAACTCGCGATCGACTCACTCGATAAGCACTCCTAGTTGTAATGTTACAAGTTTTTGGTCCTACTTAAAATTGGCATTTTCTGTTAAAAGTTTTGGTCTATCTTTTAAAGTCCGGTAAACTTAGGGATAGGCATAAGTTGGATTTTTAGTCCACCCAACTTAACCCGAAAATTATACATCCTCTACCAATTTGAACCTGGTCCAAAAAATTTACACATTCCATCCCACCCAAACTTGACCTATCTTTCTTAAATAAAATTCAAACTCGACCTGACATGAAATAACATATTTATTAAAAAAATATTACTTTTATTCAATAAAAATAGAGATTTAATTGAAAAAATATACATATGAGTATTATAACAATTATCCCTAAATATATATGGTAGAACTAAAAAAATTTCGAATCAATTATTTTTCATGCTAATCTGAACTCAAACATAACCTCTAAAAAAGCTCAATCTAACCCTAAACTATTTTTAAAAAAATATTTAATCCGATCAGGTCGAAACTCATTGGGATTAGGTCAATGACGGAGCCAGAAATTTTAAATTATGGTGTCATAATTTAAAACTACATTAATTTAAATTTAAAATGTCTAAATAGAGCTATACAAATGTATGCATAATATTAATTCTCAATATATTAATGTATAATATGACTAAAATAAAGGTGTAATTGAACATAAAATTTGATGAATTGTTCATGAAGCGTTCATATAATATTTGTTTATGTTAATTTGTTAAATAAAAATAATTTATGTTTATTTAATAAACGAACGAACACGAATAAATATATGTTTAGTTCGTTTGTGTTTACAAACAAATTTATTTATCATTTCTTTATAAGTTTGTTTATTCATTTCTGTATTTATTAATGATATTTTCTTATAAAAAAATTAGTTTAATATTTTATTATATTTTTATTTGTATTTCAATTAATTAATATAAATATATATACTTACTCCAGTCTAAGTATATATTTACTTCAAGGTACTAAAATATTGGGAGAAATACATGGTTATTTTAGTGTAAGTATGTGTTTATTTCTAGGTATCAGATTTACACCGGCATAATTATATATATCTACCATTATCATGACATCTATAAATAAACATTCTTACACCGATTAATTTTAGAAATACAAGGAAAACTAATTTTAGAAAGGGGGTAAATTTTAAATATTTTTACTACTATTTTTTCATTAACAAAATTCAATTAATTTTTTAAAATATTTTAATTGAAATGAACTTTGAATTAAATTGAGCAAATTATATTAATTTAGATTAAATTAAAATAATGTAAATAAGTTAAAATAAAACCTTGTTAGCAACTTGAGTAAATCTAATGATCTTTCACTCTCATTCAATCAATCTCAGCCGTCGACCCTCCTCTTCCAGATCCATGGCTCTTATTGTCCTTCATATGTAGGGTTTCCATTTCCATCACGACCTCCCATTTCCCGCCACCAAAATGTCTTCCAAGATCAACGGCCGGCTTTCGCCTCAGCCGTGTCCTCAACTCCTCGATTTTCGCTCCCGCAACGACTCCAAGCCGTTTCGCGCCCTCCAGGACTGCATCCGCGTCAAGCCGCCCGGAAGTCGGGCCGCCATACGGAGGGAAGCTTCCGAGTTACCCCGGTGCGACACTTGTCATGAGTCCTCCCGTCCGAGGCTCTATGCTTGCGTCTCCTGCGCCGCCGTGTTCTGTCACTCGCCTACACTTCATTCCCACGAGTCGGCTCACGCTCTTTCCATCCCCGGCCATGAGATCGCTGTGGACGTCGACCGTGCTGAGCTGTTTTGCTGCGCTTGCCGTGACCTGGTCTATGATCGCGACTTTGACGCAGCCGTCGTCCTCGCTCAAACCATTACCGTCACTACCTCCAGGTTCGGGTTCCACGTAACTCAATGCAAAGCAGCTGGATCTCTAGCCGAAAATCTTCGAAAGCAACGTCGAGTCGATTATAGCCTGTGTGCCCCAAATTCAAGGGAAAACACCATAATCGAAAACCATTCGATCCTTCTCAATGACGCGACCAATGGTTCATTGATTTCGTCAACAGAATTACCTCGGGGATTACGCGGATTGAATAATTTGGGGAATACTTACTTTATGAATTCAGTTTTACAAGCATTGCTCCATACGCCACCATTTGGAAACTATTTCTTGAGCGATGGACATAATAGATATTATTGCCAGGAAAAAAAATGGTGCTATCAATGGTTCCAAAAATTCAAGATTTTGTTTGGCATGCGACATGGACGCCATGTATTCGGCTGTTTTCTCTGGGGATCGGACTTCTTATAGCCCAGCTAAGTTTTGTACAGATTAATTCTGGACCAAGAAGTTGATTTTCCCTGTTTTCTTAACCATATTGATATTGTAAAAGTTAGTGTTTGCTTTGAAGTAAAAAGAAACGTGTGGAGCTAATGAGATGAGGTTTTTGCAGTTGGTGGCAACATGCAGCTAACTTGGCGAGTTACGAGCAGCAGGATGCCCATGAATTTTTCATTTCCGTGCTTGATGGAATCCATGAAAAGGCGGCGAGGGAAAAAGGAAGACACTCAGTCCAGGTGACTAGCTTACCGTGGGAGGTTGTTGTAGTGACTTTGACTTGCATTTCTAGAATGTGGTTAAATGCATAGTAATTTGAATGTTTATAGACTCTATACTAGGAGTTGAAGAGTCCCCTAAACCTATGGAATTCGATTCTTGGTCCACATCTACACTTGATCTGTTCTTGGTAATTTATGTGTTAGTTACATGTTTTTATGGCGTTTCTTCTAGAAGGGAACTGTATATTTTCCATTGTTCATATAATGTGTGTGTTTTGAAGTGTAGTATATCAAAGTTACCAAGAGGCTGATTGAATCCAGATAAGAGCAATTTATTTTAACTAGCTAGAATAGATCACCACAATGGATGAGCTGAATGAAGAATTATGTCGAGCAAATGAGCATCTACTGTCAGTCTATCCCTAGCTTTACTGTTTTTTTCATTTATATTTTTTATTGTCATCAGCAAAGATTTTGCTAAAGAAGAAGTAACTCCAATATTTAACTGCAGGGCATGAGTTTAGGCCCCTTCTTTCTTGCCGTAGTTCTTCACAAGTGCTCTCAGATTTAGTACTGCAGGCTTGATGATGTCAACTACTTTTCTCCTGTAAGTCAACCTTCCTTAGCTCACTTGATTTCATTGTAGGAATTTCTCACCTCTCCTAATTATCATGTTACTTCCCTTTGCCATGTATGGTATCCTTTCATCTGACAAAGTTGATCCTTGTCTTGGAAAAAGGAGAGTTGCTTTAGTTTCAGAACCTGCACCACAGCTTTTTTTGTCTTTCGGGTCATAGTGTTTCTAAATAAACTTTCTTCAAATTCCATGTCTGGGCAAAGAAATCCAGAATCTTTTGAACTTGATAAAGGTGTCAGCTAGGTTGTCCCAACTTAAAGAATAGATAAATTTTCTTTCTTGCTATTTTTAGGTAATGTTAGAAAAGTCTAAAATGCCATCATGTGTGTCGAGAAGTGATCTTCTGATGGGAAACACGTGTTAAATTCCAACAGACCTAAGAAACGCTAACCATAATATGTCATTGAGCAATTGTTGGGCAGCAATGGTTTTGCATTTAAACCTTTCGTATCATCCCTTTCAGCTTTCGCTGGTAAAGTTGAGTGCAGAACTAGCTCTTCTGTCCTTGTTCTGCTAAATGAAGGCCTGAAGGGGAGCATCTGAGATGTAGTTGCTTTCCATTGAATTTAGCCTCGTCTAATTTTATAGAAGGCATGTTTCTCTCTGCTTTGACACTCACTATGAGCTGATTAGCTTGAGCTGTTAATATTTGAATGCACGTTTGAATAACTAGTTGTTAATCCGAAATGAAGACCTAATTTTAGATGCTTGTAATGCCATTCTTTATAAATGGAGAGTTTTGGATGATAATGTATCACTTCTATTGGTATTTCTTAACTACATTCCTTGATGGTGCAGGCACCAGTGATTGTTGCATTGCTCATAGAGTATTTTCTGGTATTCTGCGGTCTGATGTCATGTGTATGGCTTGTGGTTTCACATCCACCACTTATGATCCATGTCTAGACATCTCCATGGACTTGGAACCAAACCAAGGGGTTTCTGGGAAATCTTCTTCCGGAAAAGCCAACTCTTGTAATGTTGAGGCAGATTACATGGGATGAATCCAAAACTGTGAAATATCTACTTTAAAGGGCTGCTTGGAGCGATTTACAAGAGCTGAGAAGTTGGGTTCTGATCAGAAATTTTTCTGCCAAAAGTGTCAGGTGCGACAAGAGTCTCTTAAGCAGATGTCAATAAGGAAGCTTCCATTAGTTTCGTGCTTTCATATAAAACAGTTTGAGCATTCTTCAATAAGAAGGATGTTGAGGAAGGTTGACCGTTATCTGCAGTTCCCTTTTTCATTGGACATGGCTCCTTATCTCTCCTCTTCCATTTTGAGGAGTCGGTTTGGAAACAGGATCTTCCCTTTCGATGGAGAACAAGATGCACCCAACGAGGTATCATCTGAATTCGAGTTGTTTGCTGTTGTCACACACTCAGGTAAATTAGATGCCGGCCATTACGTGACTTATTTGCGATCTAGTAATCACTGGTACAAGTGTGATGATGCTTGGATTATTCGAGTTAACGAGAGCATTGTGCTTGCTGCACAAGGGTACATGATGTTTTACGTGCAGAAGATGCTATATTATAAAGCAAGCGAAAAACAAGATGCCTCATGGTAATTTTCAGAGGTAAGAAATTGGTTTTTTCGACTTGAATGTGTAGGGCACGAAGAGGGGCTGCTCATCGTTCGAAGACATGGTTACCATGAAGTTACACAGCCTAGTTTTGTATTCAAGCCGCATTGCTCATCGGCGAAAGACCGGGCTGCTTCTTTTTTCTTCTTTCGGAGCACTTAATATTGGATCTGATCGGAGTGATGGGTGAGGCTAAATTTTTGAAGCACTCCAATAATCAGGGAAATCAATCTTATAGTGTAAAAGTGAGTACCAGAGACGGGCACGGGGTGTGTTTTTGGTGACCCTGATATCGACCCAAGGAATTTAATTCATTACCTGATCCCGACCTGACTTGACCCGACAAATTTAACTAAATCTCCGACCTTGCCCCGGGTTGTTGGAGTGGTCCACCAGTTCCCAAGGTGAATATTATCTATCTATCTATATATATAATTTGATCTGACATGAATTATTTGTTTCTTTTCATTTGTAAATAATAAAATAGATTTAAATTTCTCATGTGTTCATCGTATTCATTGTAGTTTATCGTGTCCAGCACGACGCTTTTAGTTTTAAACTATATTTATAAGACGAGAAAAAATTGTTTACTAAAAATATTTTCAGCAAAAATCTAATACCTGAATTAGCACTCCAAATAAATAGAAACTTAGAAATGCACAACAAAATCAACTATATATAAAACTTTCAGAAATGAATTCGAAAATAGTATAATTTAAGATTACAATAAATTATCAATTTTTTAAAAAAAATATTCGGATTTGTCTCAATTCACGATTTAAAAAATAAAAAAATCTAATCATGATCCTATTGACGTGGCATGTTTGCCTGCCACTCTATTTTCCTCTATATGATCCTCACTCTCCTCCCCAAACTTCCCCATCACAACAAAATCACTGGCAATTATCTTAAGCATATCAAAGGCCAAGACATTATTGTCCAAATCTTTGAATGGTGTTTTCAAATCCTGGGTATTTATTTCGCCCCTGCCGACAGTCCCATCAGCAAAGGGACATTTTTGTCAAAATGAATATGATAGAAAATAGGTTAAACTACGAGTTTAGTATCTCAATTATTACTTTTATTTTATTTTGATCATTCGAATATATTTTTCAAATGGTAAATTACGTCAATGGTCACTAAGGGTAAGTACTTGTTTTTACCATTGATGTTTGAAAAGTCACAAATCAATCACTAATGTTATTGTTTGTTACAAAATGACCACTCGACATTAACATCCGTTAGTAGACGTAATGAAAATCACAACTGGACTGTTGTCTATGGAGTTGGATCGTCGATCGCCACATCTAGACCATTTTAATAGACTATTCTTCTTCTTCAACCCCACCCCTTCTTCTTCCTCAACCTCACCCCATCTTCTTCCTTAACCTAACCAAACTATTTCTTTTTCTTATCCCAATATTTACCTATAAAATTTCCCATTTTGACTGTTACCTCCTGTTTCCTCCATTAGATCTTCCACCAATGTACCAACTTCCTTCTCTCTTATTCTTCCATATTTCTTATTCTTAAAACTTGACTCTAAATTCTATCAAAATCCAAACCCCAATTCCTTAATCACTTTGTTTTCTTTCATGACCAATTTCTAAACCTGGTTTCGACACCTGTTCATTCGCCTTCACCACAACACATACAAAATGAAGAGAGATCACCGGGAAATCTCTGGAGCCATTAACTATAGCAGTGAGAGTGGCTCTAGGGTTGATAGTTCAAGCATTGGTAATTCCGTCAAAGGAAAATCTTGGGAAGAAGATCAAGACGCCGGTAGAATGGACGAGCTGTTGGCCATTTTGGGTTACAAAATTCAGTCTTCCGACATGGCTGATGTGGCTCAGAAATTGAAAATATTGGAGATGGTTATAGGAACTGCTCAAGAAGATGAAGTTTCCCATCTTTCTTCCGACACCGTTCATTACAATCCTTCAAATCTTTCGTCACCTCATGAGAATGGAATTATCAGTGGTGTAACCGAGTCATTAACTCATCCCTTCGTGTTGGTTGACTCAAAGTAAGCCAGGGTTTGACTCGTTCACACCTTGATGGCTATTAGAGGTATATGTGGTTGAGTGTATAAGATGCTAATCATCAGTTAAAGAGTTGTTAGTCTGTTAAGGGTTGTTAGATAGTTTGTTAGGGTTAACTGATTGTAGTTAGAAATGTTGTGTAATAATATTATGCTTGTAAACAACTTGTACTCACTTCTCCTTGATGAATATACAATTTGTTTGCTAAACATTCATTAGTTCAATATGGTATCAATAGTCGTTGGTCCTAGGTGTCTCCAGTCTTTCTTCTTTGTTGTTCGTTATAGATCTTGTGCTTGGATGTGCGAAAGGATTCTCAAACAAGAGTGTCAACATTATTCTTAATGAGACAATTTTTTTTTTGCTATGGAACCAACATATCTTGCTGACAATTCATAGCCACCATCTTGAGCGGTTTTTGACTGGTGCATTGCTGCCTATGCCGGTGACTGTGCTTAATGATGATGGCGAGGAACGTCTTAATTAAGCCTATAAAGAATTTGTAGCACAAGATAATGCAATTGCTTCTTGTCTGTTATCAACCATTAGCCCTCATCTTCTTTTTCAGTTTGTGGGAGCTGAAACCGTTGCAGAGGTCTGGAAAACGGTGTTGCAATTCTTTGTAAATAGATATAGCACAATATTGATGAATCTTCACTACAAACTTCATTCTTTGAAGAAGGGTAGTGACATTATGCATCTTACTCGGGTAAAGGAGGTATGTGATGCGCTTGCATCTTGTAGAAGTACGATCTCTCACGTTGAGCATATTGTTACAATCTTGAAAGGATTACTGCTTGAATACCAATCATTCATGATAGTTATAACGACCATGAAGGAAACGTTGTCACTGGACAATATCTATACGATGCTAATGGATACTGACTCACAGTTGGCTAGGTTTGATGAACAAAATGACTTGTTACCGGTTAGTGCTAATCTTGCTCAGAGTAATATGGTTCGTGGATCGCCTAATGTTCACAACTGTCAAGACTCTCAGTCAAATCGTTATTCTAATGAACCAGGAATGAGGAATAATGGAAGTGGGCGAACGCGGTTACAGTGTCAACTTTGTGGAAAACTTGGCCACTTAGTTGACCGATGTTGGTATTGATATGATGAAGAGTTTACTTGTGTTGTATCTGATAGTTATGGTCAATCCAAAGAAAATCTAGCTAATATGTGTTATACTTCTAGTAAAGGAAGTCAGAATTGTGACTTCTATTCTAAAGGATGTTCTGATACTCCTTCTAATGCCCAACCATATGCAAATGTGGTCACTGCAGCTACTGATCGTTGGGTGGTGGATTCAGGAGCCACTCACCATGTCACTTCATATGCATCTAATATGGTGAATCAATTTGAGTTCCTTGGTCCAAGTAAACTCACTATAGGTAATGGAGTATCACTTGATATTAATATGGTTGACATGTCTATTATGTATTCTTCTTCTCGTGTGTTTGTTACTAAATGACTTATTATATGTCCCTCAAATAACCAAAAACATTCTCTCGGTCTCTAATCTTACTAGGGACAACAATGTGTTCTTTGAGTTTCATGTCAATAAGTGTTATGTGAGTGATGAGATTACTGGGCAAATTTTGTTGAATGACGAAGAAGCTGGTGGCTTATATTCCTTTGTGAAGATTGTGTAGCAGTGAAGGGAGGAGTTGTTGATGTCAATATTGCTACAAAGTCCTTGCCAGTTGATGAACTATGGCATAGGCGCTTGGGTTATCCTTCATATGATATGTTGAATAAAGTTGCAAAACTAGTTGATGTAAAGCTTTCTTCAGATGTAAATAAAATGTGTTCTGCTTGTCATATAGACAAGAGTCACACGCTACCTTTTGTTCAATCTACTACTAAATATAATGTTCATTTTCAACTTGTTCATACTGACTTATGGGGACTCCTCATGTTTCTTCTAATGGCTTTCAATATTTTATATCATTTGTCGATGCTTTCACTCGTCACACGTGTCTTTATTTACTTCGAACAAAGTCTCAAGCTATTTTAAATTTTTAGTTATTTTAGAAATTGGTGAACACACAGTTTGGACTAACTATCAAAGCAGTTCAAAGTGATTGGGGTGAGGAGTTTCGAACCTTCTCTAATATTTTGGCCAAGTATGGAATCGCTCTGTAATACCCCAAAAATTTAGATAATGACCAAAATGTAAATTTTGAAAGTTTGATGGCCAAAGTATAAAACTTGGAAAAATTTAGGGAATTAAGTTATAAATTTCCTAAAAAGAATTTTATTCCATAAATAGATAGTTTACTCTTGAGAGTGGGGTTTTATAGAAATCATATTGTTGGATTTGGAATTTTAGTAAAGAAAAATTAGAAAGGGTTAAAGCCGGTAAGGAATCGATAATTTCATATCAAATTGAAATTTTACAAAAATTTGAAGGATGTTATAAAATGGTTGGAAATATTATTTTAATATTTTAGAACAGAGAAATTTGGTTTGGAAATGTGCAATTTTTCAGATTTGACCGAAACAGTGGAATTTAGTGACTAAAACGCAAGTTTTGAAAAATTCAGGGGAAATTTCGGAAAGGAAAGTCAAAATAATTCAGCTTTGACTTTGAAATATGATAAGGATGAGTTGTCATGGTCTTATGGTGAATAAGAATATTCATTAAGGGTGATTTGGTCTTATCCCAATTAAATGAATATTATATTCATTTATAATGGAATATAATTTAAACAAAGATGAAATGCACCCAACATTTCATCCAAATTTGCTCTCTTCTTCTCCAAAGCTGCGTGGGTTTTCTCCTAAGATAAGAGAAAGCTTCAATTCAATTTTCAAGCAATTTCCTTAGGATTTTGAGTATTCTGAAAATAGAAAATTGTTATATGCGAAAAACGTTATCATTTGGTACCAATATTGCATGATAATATTGTTAGTGTTCAGGTTCATCTTGAGTTGATGAAGGGGATGTTGATTTCTTGTGTTTTATGGGTTATGAAGAGTTAAGTGATTTTAAAGAATTGGTTGTAAGAATTGATGAAGAACCTAAGGATGAGGTTAAAGAAAACAGTTTATATTTTGAAATTAGCAGTGGGTTAGAAAATTTACCAGAAATTATATAAAAATAATTTGGAGGTTATTTTTATATATTTGTGTCCATATATCTATCTAGTTTTGTTTAAAACAAATGAGGATCAATTTCAAGGTGTATACAATAATATATGAATTTTTAACCAAGGAAAGATCAGAAAAAAAAAATCGGACAGCAAATTTTGCAAAACGGATTATGTTGGTCAACTTTGAAAATTCACCATAAATTGTACTGAATGAATTAGGAGTTTTTTATATGGATAGATTCGTATTCGAGTATAGTTTTCAACGGAAGAAACATAATTGAATTCCAATGTTTATATCAATACAAAGTATTGATTTTTTAAAGGTAGTGTGAGTTGTCTGAATATGGAAAATTGATGCGTTGTTGTGTAAGTGTTTTATAATTGATGTACTATACTGGAAATTGTTGTTTTGGAATTTAAATGAGTGTTAGATGTGAAATATGACTATTTGTAAGTTTGAAAAGTTTGGTGATTTAAGTACAATATTTGAATAGTTGGGGTTCTTAAATGTAATTATGATTTTGTCAAAGTATTTGAATGGTAATAATTTCAATGATGGAGTTATTGTTATTAAGAATCTAAGTGATAAAATGGTGAAGGGTCATTTTGTGTAAATTTGAAAAGTTGGTTCCAATGTTAAAAGAAATTATTAAGAGTTAAGTATTTTGATAGAGAATGAGTTTCAAATATATTATGGAGTTATTTTGGGATATGTTTATGTTAGTACAATACTAACATATGTATTATTATGAATTTGTGATTTATACAGATCATGATTGATTTGCGATTGAAGCAAGTCCAGTATAAAAAGGGTTTATTGTGAAACATAGTGAGGCTCATATTTTGGAAATTTTAAAGTGTCAAGGTGAGTGCAATACATGCATGACATTATACATGAATGTTATTTCGGGTATGAACTACCCAATGTTAACTATTGATAATATACTTTGCCATGGATGAATCAAATAAAATAGACTGTACGCCCAAGTAAGTTATTGAGGGACAAGGTATAGTTGGCATGCCATAGAGTCCAACAGCAGGCTGCATATGGGATACACTAAAGGATACCTAGTGTATATGGTGGGCACGACCTTATATGTCATACGGGACTGTACTTAAGGATACCTAGTACAGATGGTGGACACGACCTTATGTGTCATACGGATTAGCACTACGGTGCTTATATTTGACTTGTGTACCCAGGGCCCTCAGGGTTGTATATTGGGCTATTGTCTATGGAATATGGTTTATGGAATAATGGCAAGTGTATTGGTAAAATAAGCTTACGGACTTATGGAACAAATGGTAAGTATATTGGTAAAATAAGCTTACGAGCTTATGGAACAAATGGTAAGTATATTGGTAAAATAAGCTTACGAGCTTATGGGATAATGGTAAGTAGATTGATAAGAAATGTTATATTATGATGATCATGGTAAAATATTGGATATGCAAATAACATGATTTTATGGTATTTTGATTTTGACATTAAAATTCATGCATGAATTGTATTGCACTGTTTATTGTTTAAATTGTCTCACTAAGTTTATACTTAGCGTGATGATTTTCACGCGTAGGTAAAAATCCAGTAGTGGAATAAAGAGTTCAAAGTGACATCAAGCATCGAGGAGTATATTTCAATATTAGTAAGACATCCTATGGTGCAATGTTGATTTTATTAGTGGCATGTATTTATTAATGTTCAATTTGTTTTGTTGAATAAATTTGGCAACAAAATGGTAAATTTACAGTGATGAAAGATTAAGTTTTTTTTATGAGTTTTATATGTATTTTTCGGAAGTTACTGTAGCAGTGAACAATAATGAACAGTACCCACGCTTAAACATTTCCATAATGCTACAGGGGTATCGATACCCTGTTAAAGGTACTGATACCCTCACTGTTCACGGTACTATTATAAAAAAATCTTTTGAATTAAATTTGTTATAACGAAACATAATTTTTATGATATGATATTTTTATAATATCAGTTACTATTTTAAGAAAATAAATTTTAAATCACTTTTGGATTGAAAATGGTTTTACAAATTCGGATGACATCTATAATCTGTATAGGTATAATTAT
The DNA here is from genome assembly GCF_006381635.1 of Hibiscus syriacus. Taxonomy (NCBI): domain Eukaryota; kingdom Viridiplantae; phylum Streptophyta; class Magnoliopsida; order Malvales; family Malvaceae; genus Hibiscus; species Hibiscus syriacus. The sequence continues at coordinate 56,288 of NW_024062203.1, forward strand.
ACAAGTTATGGGTGTTACACGTTCATCGACTGACATGTCCTTATACATCCGAGCAAAATGGTATTGTTGAGTGAAGACATCGACACTTGGTTGAATTGGCTCTTGTTCTTCAATCTCAAGCTTCGATGCCCAAAAAGTTTTGGTATTATGCTATTGTTACTGCAGTTAACCTTGTTAATAAACTGCAAACAAAGGTTTTACAGGGTTTCTCCTTTTGAGAAGTTGTTTAGAAGGGAGCCAGACTACAAAAAACTCAGTCTTTGGGTGTCTTTGCTTTCCTCATCTCTAACTTTTTTAGAAACACAAGTTAGATTTTCAATCCCAACCCTGCACTTATTTGGGTATTAGCCCTCACCATAAGGGGTTCCAATGTTTAGCTCGTGATGGACGGGTTTCATATCGAGACATGTAGTTTTTAATGACTGGGTGTTTTCGTTTGAAACACAAAGTAGTAGCACAGAACTTCCTGTCAACAACACTCGTTGTTCTCAGGAGCTTGAAATTGTTTTAAATATCAAGCAATTTGCTAACGTGCAGGGTGTTAGGAATTACAGCCTTCATGAAACCTCGAGAAGCGTGTCATACAATAATAAGGACAGTGTACATATGTATGACAACCCTGATTTACATGGTGGTATTGGTCACAACACTAGTCAACACTTAAGTTAACCAAATAGTGTTGAGTTATGTCATGATGGGCCTGCTACTTCTGAAATATCAGGATTACGTGTTGGTACCAGTAACCGTGATCATCCTGTGGCCCATGAAATTAATCAAAATACTGCAACAAGTCAAACTCAAAACGTTCATCCCATGTAGACAAGAAGTAAATGTGGTGTCTTCAAACCAAAAACGTTCTCAAGTCATTTTGATGATGATGTCCCTACGAGTATTCAGGAAGCATTACGATCTTCAGAATGGAAGGATACTGTTCAGGCTGAGGTCGATGCTTTGCAAAATAATGAGACTTGGTTATTGGTTAAGCTCCCGCATGGAAGAACAACAGTTGGGTGTAAATGGTTGTTTAAGCTAAAACGTAACCCAGAAGGCTCCGTTCATCGATATAAGGCTCGTTTGGTGGCTAAAAGGTTCACTCAAATTCCTGGACATGACTTTTGTGATACATTTAGTTCGGTGGTTAAGCTCTCTACGTTGATTGTTGTCCTTGCGTTAGCTGTATCTAGTGGCTGGGAGTTAAGGAATGTAGATATCAATAATGCCTTCCTCAATGGTGATCTTAAAGAGGCTGTATTTATGTAACAACCACCGGGCTTCGAACAAGTTGCTGAAGATGACACTCCTCTAGTGTGTAAACTACAGAAAGCATTATATAGCTTAAAGCAAGCACCTCGTAACTGGCACTCCAAACTAAAAGTGGCATTATTGGAGATAGGGTTTCATGTCTCTCGAGCAGATTCGTCTCTGTTCTTTAAAGATAATGGCGTTGATCGAGTGTACTTGCTAGTGTATGTCGATGACATACTTATCACATGAGGGTCTTCACATAAACTTAATGAAGTAGTTACTATGTTACATGAAAGTTTTATCTCAAAGATTTGGGGGCTTTAAGTTACTTCCTAGGGATTGAAGGTTTGCGAGGTAATAATTCGCTCATGCTTAGTCAAAAGAAATTTGCATTAGAATTGCTAGAGAATCCTGGTATGAAAAACGCAGCTACGTGTTCTACGCCTATGACTCTGTCTTGCAAACTTTCTCGTGAGGAAGAAAAGTTGTTGGAGGATGCAAGTGAATATAGGAGCATTGTTGGCTCGTTACTTTACTTTTTTCACACTCGGCCTAATTTGTCGATGAGTGTTGAAAATGTTGCTCAATTCATACACGCATCACACGTGACTCCTCTTGCTGCGGTAAAGAGGATTGTTAGATATCTAGCAGGGACGGTGAATTACGGGTTGTTATTCTCACCAACTGAGACTAGGAAGTTGGTTTCAGCTTTTACGGATGCAGACTGGGGAGAAAACATGGATGATCGCAAGTCAATATCAGGATATTGTGTTTTTATTGGTAAATGTCTTGTTGCGTTGAGCTCGAAGAAGCAAAGATCAGTTTCCAGGTCAACTGTGGAAGCTGAGTACAAAAGCATTACTGATGCTCCAGCTGAGGTTACATGGATTAGTACATTGTCAAATGATCTTGGTGTTCAACAACATGGGAAATCAGTTGTCTGGTGCGAAAATACGAGTGCAGTAGCTATGAGTGCTAACCCTGTATACCATGCATAATCCAACCACCTTGAATTGGATGTTCATTTTGTAAGGGAAAAGGTGGCAGCTGGGCAACTTTCTGTCAATTACATTCCAGTTGCATATCAAGTGGATGACGAGTTTACCAAGCCTCTGTTTAAAGGAGAATTTGAAGAGTTTTGCGACAAAGTGTGTGTTGTGTCAAGATGAAGGAAGGAAGGTGAAGATGCAGGGAGAATATTAGGGGTGCATGTAGTTGAGTGTATAAGCTGCTAAGCAACAGTTAAAGAGATGTTAGTCTGTTAAAGGTTGTTAGATAGTTTGTTAGGGTTAACTGATTGTAGTTGGAAAAGTTGTGTATTAATACTATGCTTGTAAACAACTTGTACTCACTTCTCCTTGATGAATATACAATTTGTTTGCTAAACGTTCATTAGTTCAATAATGGCTTGTGCGGAACATGTCCAACAAGATAATCTCAAGCTGGTCGATGCACTAGTGAAGCATATAGGCTTACTAGCAGCGTCTCGAAGTGGTGCGAGCGATGAGAAATTTTTTACTTATTTAACCGAAGCTTTAGCTCGAAGAATCTACAAGATTTTCTTGTAAGATTCTCTTAATCCATCGTATACCGATATTCTTCAGATGCATTTCTATGAGACTTGCCCATATTGTTGGAAGGTCTAATGGAGGAAGCAACAAATAACAGTCAAAATGGGAAATTTTCTAGGGAAATATTGGGAGAGGAAAAGAAACAATTTAGTTAGGTTGAGGAAGAAGATGGGGTAGGGTTGAAGAAAAATACTATCCGGTCAAATGGTCTAGCTGTGGCGGTCAACGATCCAATTCAATAGATAACGGTTCAACTGTGATTTCTATCACGTTTACTAACGGTTGTTAACGTCGAGTGTCTATTTTGTAACAAATGATAACATTAGTGACTGATTTATGATTTTTCAAACATTAGTGGTGAAAATGAATACTTACCCAAACATTAGTGACCATTGGTGTAGTTTACTCTTTTTCAAATTCATACATAATATTATATTATGATAACTCATTATTAAAAATTAACAAAACTATTGATTTGGTATTTATTTTTTAGTGATGATGTGAGTGTGTATCATCATTAATTTTTTAATAATGACTAAAATGGAATCAAAATTAAATGTAGGTATGATCTTTGAAAAAAATAATTGATGATCAAAATAAAAAAGTAATACTTAGAGTAATAAATGTGTAGTTTACCATAGAAAACAATGCCAAAGTTCCAACACATGTTAAAAAATGAATATTCCTCCAAAAGACACGTAGCAATCCAGGACTGGACCATCAACTTTTGTACCATCATTTCAACACGTTTACAATCTTAGCCAGCCACAACAATGATATCTAGGGATGGCAATGGGTCGGGTCGGGTTTTTGGGCCACCCGACCCGACCCGAGAAGAAAGGGTTTTTCACCCGTGACCCGACTCGATCCGACGAAATTAAGGTTTCATCCGACCCGACCCGACCCGAATATATGACTTAGAAACCCGACCCGACCCGAAATAATAATAAAAAAAATTTTATTCAATGAAAACAGTGACTTAATTGAAAAAAATTATATATGGAGGGACATTATTGTAATTATCCCTAAATATATAGGATAAAATTATATATATTTTTCGGGTCGAGTCGGATTTTTTTCACCCTAAATCCGACCCGACCCGACCCGAACAGTACATTTTAAAAAAACCCGACCCGACCCGAACCCGAAATTTTTTAAAAAAATCCGACCCGATCAGGTCGGATCGGATCAGAACCCGTCGGATTCGGGTTGAGTTGCCATCAAGATGATATCTGACCCCCCAAAATCAAAAAGGGGTCCCCACACTAACCTACTTCATCTCGGCTCATTACACTGCCCACTAACTTACGCAACCCTTGACCCTTGTCCATTGTTTAAGCTTGAAGGGAAGACAACCTATTTCCACCCATTGCCTCTCAAAGTTGGTTATTTTCTAAAGGTTTTTCCTTTACGTTCTTTTAGTTTCATTTTTTCTTTTTATATATCTACAAACTTGTTTTAATGGGGTAATCTTTTAACTATCTGTTTCCTAAGCTTGTATTAATGGGATAATCTTTTAACTATCTGTTTCCTACGTTTGTAATTAATGGGATAATCTTTTAATTAATTTAAGCTTAATGGTTTGGAATTTTAACATAACTTATCTGTTATTGGATTTTTCATGTAATACTGTTCACTCTTTGTAGATTGTTTCTTGAACTTGTGACTCATTGGTGTTTAATTTCGAAAACAGAAACTGCCTGTCGTTGGTTGATTGATCAAGAATCATGGCAAGGGTCACGAAGATGCAGTGTTTGCTGTTTCAACTCATATTGTCATCATTTGTTTTCTGGGACTCTGTCAACAAGGTGAATGCCGGTGTCACGAGTAGCTACGTTCGAAAGGAGTTCCCGGCAGTCGACATGCCGCTTGATCATGAAGTATTTGCAGTTCCCAAAGGATACAATGCTCCACAACAAGTGTGATTTCTCTTGTTTCCTTTGGCATTGAATGTACAATACTTTTTGCCTACATATTTCCAACATGCATGTTATGTCAACTGCAGGTGCATATAACACAGGGGAACTATGATGGAAACGCTGTAATAATCTCATGGGTCACATTTGATGAACCGGGGCTCAGCAAAGTTCAATATGGCACATCAGTTAAAAATTATGGATTTACTGCTCAAGGGACAATGACTAACTACACCTTTTACGAATACAGTTCCGGATTTATTCATCATGTTCTTGTTGATGGCCTTAAGGTACGCGAATGGCTGGATTTACCAGGATGAATTCCGAGTTCAGTTTGGATTTGAACTGAACTTACAAGGAATTGGTTGATCCATCATTTGTTTATTGTTTCAGTTTGATACCAAGTATTATTACAAGATCGGGGATGGCGAATCTGCACGAGAATTCTGGTTTCGAACGCCGCCAATGATCGGTCCAGATGTTCCTTACAAATTCGGTGTCATCGGTGAATGTTTTACCATGTTGAACATTTACACGTACCTGACATTGATATACGAGTTAGGATAACATTCAAATATATATGTTTGTGTTGCAGGTGACTTGGGACAGACGTATAATTCACTGTCCACACTTGAGCATTACATGGAGACTGGAGCACAGAGTGTGCTGTTTCTGGGAGATATTTCTTATGCTGATAGATATAAGTATAATGATGTTGGTTTACGGTGGGATACATGGGGTCGATTTGCCGAGAGAAGTACGGCATATCAGCCTTGGATCTGGATTGCAGGGAATCATGAAATTGAATACATGCCTTACATGGTAACTAAATACACTCAACAAGCATTATTAGAATCATTGTTTTTCATTGCTTTTAACACTGAGAAAATTATGTAAAACCTGCGCAGAATGAAGTTACTATGTTTAAAACGTATCTCCATCGATATCCTACACCGTACGTAGCTTCTCAAAGCAGCAGCCCCATGTTCTATTCTGTTAGGCGTGCATCTGCTCATATAATCGCGCTCCGTTCGGTATTTTCTTCTCATCCATTGTTGCTTATTCGTTATTTATGTTACTCCGACTCTTCGTTTTTATTGAAGTACTTAGTATTCAACATTTAAGTTCAACGCATACATGCTTGAATACCTGAGATTGAGTAACATTGTTGTTTTTTTGTTGTAATAGTGAAATATACACCTCAGTACATTTGGCTTAACCAAGAATTAGAGAAGGTTGACAGGGAGAAGACCCCATGGCTCATTGTTCTTATGCATGTTCCAATGTACAGTAGTTACGAAAAACACTTCATGGAGGGTGAAAGTATGCGAGCCGTGTTCGAAGAATGGTTCGTCAATCATAAAGTGGATTTAGTCTTTGCTGGTCATGTACATGCGTATGAAAGATCTGTAATGCTTCTTTTCCTCATAACTTTTTTACTTGCAATTATTGGTATATTTCATTACTATGTTCTCACATGATTCGGGCCTATTTCATTGCAATTATTGGTATGTTTTCTGGGAGAAATGCTCAAATGATTCCCTATGAACTTTCAGCACCGAATCTCCAATATAAGGTACAATGTATCGAGTGGTGAGCGTTACCCTGTACCAGACGAATCGGCTCCCATTTACATCACTGTTGGAGATGGTGGAAATTCAGAAGGTTTGGAAGAAATGTAAGTGAAGATTCGTAGCTTGATTCTTCATTTTTCTTCTAGTACAAGGCCCCTATATACATGAAAATCTTGGGAAAAATGAGCATACCCGTTCATACGAGTAACATGGTGTTCATAGTTATATAATGATTAATCTTTAAGAAATCGCGTTTCTCATTTATTTTATCCAATGTTTTTTTGGGTGTTTTAGCTTTATAGAACCCCAACCAGATCACTCTGCATTCCGGGAACCAAGTTATGGCCATTCGACACTGGAGATCATGAATAGAACACATGCAATCTATACCTGGAACCGAAACGATGAAGGAAAAAGAGTGCCAGTTGAATCATTTGTATTGCACAATCAGTACTGGTGAGTATGATTAACCATTTCTTGCTCTTGTTAGCCATTGGTGCAGCTTTTATGGTATTTGACTAGTATTTATACAGGCGAATTAGGCAATGTCATTCATATCTGAATATGTATTGAAAATCGATGGAATCTTTGAAAAAGTTCCTGCACTTCGTAAAATTTTCGCAGCATAGACATTAGGGGAAAAGATATCCTTTGAAACAATCGTATATGTGATCGAATCCGAAACATATTTAATCTAAAATTGTTTGCTTGCAGGAAAAGTAATGTGCAAGAAAGAAAGCTGGGGAAGCAGAATTTGAGACTGCTGGGGCGGTTTCCTTCTGAATGAAAAAGATGTATATCATCTCTTGTAATGCTTGATTAAAATGCCAACAGTTGTTAAGAATAAAATAAGTTGGCAAATGGTTTGCCTTTGTATTTGACCTACTTTGCCATTGGATATTTTTATATAATCTCAATGGTATATGTTAATGGCTTTTTAGCTTAACTTTATTTTATTTTGGAATTACCATGGACATTAGACTATGATGAACCTATAAATCCAAAACTCAATAGTGTATCGCTTCAACAGCTCTTGAATCAAATTTATGGAAGAGCCAACATGGAAGAATGCAATGACGAGATTAAGGTAGTTTTGGGGAGTGAATTGTCGTAATCTTGTCACAGCATTCTTCCTGTCATAATCTTGTCACAACATTCTTCCTTTCTGGCTTTTCCGTTAACTTGATCCAGGAGCTGTTGATGCATTACAAAACCGGGTTTCGGATTTATAGCTTCATGCCTAGTCTAACGTGCATGGCAATTTCTTTTACCTTGGTGGATACTTTGCCATTGATATGCGTGTGGGAAGTTTGTTTCTTCTCATGTGTGAGAGGATGAACAAGCAGAGGGCCACCGACTTGACCCCGGAGGTGGCATCGGGACTCATCTGCGGCTGTCTAGTGTATCAACTGCTATTCATTGCCTGAACTTAGTTTTTCTCTGCTACCGAGCTGAAGTATTTCAAGTTCGATAACATTATCACTCCATAAACGAGCGGCAGAAAAGTGACTGTAAAATTCAAGGTAGTATCAAAGAAGGTGGAAATTAAAATTGGCAGGATGTCAAGTAACAAAGTATTAAATAATACAATTTGCTTTTAATGAAATATATTAATCCATAGAAGAGTTCAGGCAAACATTAACTCTCATAATAAAACAACAAATTAGATGAAGTAGAACCTCAAACCATCGCATCATCTTTTTCATTAAGAAGCAATTCGTCCCAACATACTCAAATAATGTTTCCTCGATTTTTTTCTTGCACTTTACTTGGCCTGCAAGTAATTTTTTTAAAATCAAATATGTTTTGAATTCAATCACACACGCACACATATATACACACGGTTATTTCAAAGGGTATATTTTCCCTTATATCTATGCTTCACTTTACCCGGAAGCAAAAAATTCTGAATTAAATAGGTTCTGAATTCAACCACCAAACTAAATAACTTATTATAGTTTTAACAAAATTAATATAGGTTAAATAATAGGTTTGAATTAATATTATTTATTTGATATTATTTTTATTTTTATTTTTATATTATTTTATTATATATATGATTTATAACATAAAATAATATTTTTTTCAAAAAACTCCTAAATTTTTTGAAATTCTCAAATTTTCCCAAAACCCAAAGTTCTAAGTGTCAAATCCCTAGTTTCACTCATTGCCATTGTCAAATCAACGACCACTGCCCACAACTTCCATCGTTGGACCCTTACCACCAATTACCCCAATCTGTTGTCGTTGAAAATCGGCGAACAATGTGCTAATCGAATCGTTAAACGTCGAATGTGAAATATTTTATTCAAACCACGAACGAAGAGCAAATAGTGAATGATGTGCACAACGAGACGAGGAGGCTTCAGTGTGACGACAACGACATGCTATCAATAGTGGTGGTTGGATTTAGGGATTATGATATAGAGTTTAGGTAATTTTTTTAGAATTTTCAGGAATTTATGATTTTTTGTGTGGAAATTTTACCATAATTTCTAAAATAAAGCTACGTCGTTTTGGGGTTTTTAGAATTAAACACAGTCATGCCAAAACGAAATCATTTTGGTGAGATAACGAAGCACAATTATCATATCGTTGTCCTGTTGGACCATTAACGAGAGAGTGACATAGTTACACTTAAAAGCAAATGTTAGTGTTAAATTTGACAAAATTGAAAGGTTAGTGGTATAAATGAGTCAGCACTTAAAGTTTGATGGTATCTGATGTAATTTACCTTATTTTTATGTTTCCTTTACCTATATTTATCCTTGAGATACTGACCAATTCTTTCTTACAAATGAAAACTTTTCCCTATTAATGTTTTTATTTCACTCGCCTTTGGTTATTTTAGTCGCCGACCGTAGCCACTATCTCAACTCTGTAATCGTCCGGTAAAAGTTTCTCCTACATCTCTCTAATTTTTTTTTATTCATCAATACAATATTCTTTCGTTAAAGACGATGATCTCATCTGATTTTCAACGAAAGCTATTCCCTTCGAGATAGAAACAGGTCAACAACCTTTAGCTCCCCACACTGATAATGTCTTATGCAAGGAAAAGTCCTACTATCTTTTTCTTTGATAAAGGATGGCGAGCAAAATCTAAATTAGCTAAGGTATACTTGGCAAAGACAGCTAAGAGGATGAAGAAATAGGTAGATACGAAAAGGCACGTTGAGTACAAAGAAGGCGACTTAGTCATGGAAAAGCTACTTTCATATACTATTCGGAAGTACGATAAAGCAAACAAGGGACTACTTAAAAGGTATGAAGGTCATATTTTTTTGAAGAAGAGGATTGGTAAATTTGCTTAGCATGTCACTTTGCCTTCTTTCCTCGAGGTTCACCACGTATTTCATGTAAATTTCTTAAAACATTACCATCATGACGAGGAAGATTCAAGTAGGGGTGAATCTAAGAGGGCTCCAATTGCGGTCACCACTTGTCACAAACGCGATGTAGAAGTGATTATCATGCAGAGTAATTTCAAGGTGAGGGACTCATCCAAGTTACAATGAATATTTGGTGCACTGAAAAAGTTTGTTTGAGGCAGAGTCTACTTGTGAGCATGAGTTATATTTACAGAATTATGAAGACAAGATTCGGTCTTACTAGGAAGAAGTGACCAGGACGCCGCCCAATTCAGTGGGGAGGATGTCACAAACTAAATCTCTCCACCTATATTATTATACTTAACTATAAATTTGCAGACATTGGTGGAGTGTTCTAGAATATAATAGAAAACTCTAGAATACGATAGAAAGATCTAGGACCTTATGGAAAGTTCTAGAATACTCCAAAAGGTCTTATAGTACTTTAGAATATTCTAGAACACCCCAGAATGAGGGTGTTTCAGAATATTCTAAAATATGTTCTAGAACATTGTAAAAGTTTCTGGAACATCAGAGAAGGTTTTAAAACATCAAAGAAGGTTCTAGAACTATAAGAAGATTCTAAAATATTGGAGAGACTTGTGGAAGATTCTAGAAGTTTATAGAGAATTTTCCAAGTCTAGATAATACTAGATTTGTATAGAAAGTTTTGGATGTAAAATGTAGATCATATGATCAAATTAATCTCCACCATCCACTAAGAAGGTGTAAGACTATATAAAGGAGTCTTGGTCCTTTGCTAAAGACATCCATCCATTAAATCAAATTTTATAAAGCATTCTCTAAAGCTAATAAAGTTTTCTTTCAAGTATTTAATGCCAAGATCTTAGAAATGTTTAGGTTGACTTAATCACTGAAAAGAAAGTGTCTAAGTGTCGCAAGTGCTGCTAGAGAAAAATAAGTTCATGACAAATTATATGATTCAATTGTAATGACTCAGGGTGTTAAAAAAACTTACTGCTTCTTTATCACTCTAGTTCACAATTGAATAGCAAACCCTAATATTTTTTTAATGGCGAAAAAGCTCCAAGATTCATCATATCTTCATATATCGCCCTTTATTAGTTTTGATATAAATATGGATATTACATGAACCATATCGTTAATGGCTTCTTGAATTACACCTAGAAGTTCGTCCTTATCTATATCATATATTATTTTCTATGTATGCCCAATACATTTCCATAGACCTTATAAGAAGTAACCCGTGCATTTGGATTAACACTACTAATTAATTCGTTTGGAGTTCTATTAATACATCCAGGACTACCTATATTAAATGTATTGTTAAAATTCTTTAATATCAACAATATAAGTAATTTTTTATAGTAAGTAATTGTAAAATAATATAAATATTAATATAGTAGAGTAATTGTAATAGATTACTTTTATAGTAAGTAATTTTGGTTCAATGATGAACATAAGTTTTTTTAAAGTTATTTATAACTAATAATAGAATAAAAATATATGAATTGTTTTGAATGAAGAAATATATATTTTACATTTTGTAAGGAATTTTTATATTGCTCCATTTCTATTTGTCGTTAATAATATTAACAATAATTTTAAAATGAATGATTTGTGATTAACATTTATACAGGAGTCCACAATCCCAATAACTAATTTATTTTTATCAACATATGAAATGTTATATTGACGCTCGAGTTCTTTTTGTCTTTGTTTGTTTATCTCAAATAAAATTACGTCGTTTTGATTTTTTTAGCTCTAAATACAATCATGTCAAAACAATGTTGTTTTGGTCACGTCAGTAATGTTACGACGTACGACTACAATATCATTGTCCCGTTTGATCATTAACAACGGAGTGAAATAATTGCACTTAAAAGTAAATGTTAGTGTTAAAATTGACAAAATTAAAAATTTGGTGATATAAACGAGTCACTTCAAGTTTGATGGTATCTGATGTAATTTACCATATTTTTAATGTTTCTTTTACCTATATTTATCCTTGCGTTAGCGATGAATTCTCTCTTAGGAACAAAATCCTTTCCCTGTTAATGTTATTATTACACTCTCCGTCTTTGGTTGTTTTAGTCACCGACCGTAGCCATTTTCTCCACTCTCCAATCGTCCGATAAAAGTTTCTCCTGCATCTCTTTAACTTCTTTTTTATTCATCGATACATTATTCTTTCGTTAGATTGGGGATGGAAAAACTATACAAGAATTCTGGTTTCGAACGTTGACAACGATCGGTCTAGATGTTCCTTACAAATTTAGAATCATCGCTGGATGTTTTCCCATGTTGAACATTTGTTGGTAATAATAATTACAAAAAATAATCGTTAGCACAGACTGAAAATAAACGAATAAAATAAATTGCAACAATAAAACCGTGTCTTGGTGATCCATTGCCTTAGAAGTTGATTCTGCCCGATAAATATAACCGCAACAATGGTTGAATACCCCTTGAGGTTAACATGATTATCTAAAATCTCGTACGCCCAAGAGATTGGAGTGCACAAAAATGGTATTACTCTTCACTACTAGAAACTTCGAAATATTGAAAGCTTTGAAAAAACTTTTTAAAAAGAGGGGAAAACTTTGTAAGAACAGAAAATGTAACACCTATTTCTCGTATACGTTTCCGTACACAAGTCACAGGTGTCACATGATCTTTAAAACATATTCCTAGTTGAAATCCATAAAATTTTGGTTCTAAAAATAAAACATTATAATATAATAATAATAAAACATTTGTTAACTTCCGGTAGTTAAAATAATCTTATAGTTATACCATTTTACAAAAACTCATAAGTCAAATACATTCCAGAGCGTTTCCATAAGTCTAAATACATGCCATCTAATTATCAAAAGTAGACAAAAATGTCCTACAATTACTGATGAGACAACCTTTGATTGATGATATCAACTGCACTCCTTACTCCGCTAGTCTTTTGATATTTCATACATGTGAAATCAGCACACGCTAAGTATTTACATAGTGAGGCATAATAATACAATAAGATGAAATTTTAACATAGGTATATCATATAATACCAAGTTACGAATTCAAATCGTATAAATCATATTGATACATAATATGGCTTGGCAAGCTAATGTTCATTCACATAACCTGCGAAACTATATTTAGTATGCCCCGCATATTTATTAATCAATATTTTTTCAATTTATTCTTTATTTGCCCAATGTATGCCAAATGAGAATGCAATGTACATGCATTGCACCGAAGTGCCGAAATAGAACTTCACAAACTCATTATGAATTCCATGGATGCACACATAGTGCCGAAAGTACACATAGTACTGATACGAAAATGCACCGTTATGCATTGAACAAAATCGATCGATAACTTTTATACATAATTATATATCGAAATAGTAATTCACAAACTCATTATGAATACCATAGTTGCACAACTAGTGCTGAAAGTACACATAGTACTGATACAAAAATGCACCATTATGCTTTAAACCAAATCGATCGATAACTATTACATAAAATTTATGTCGAAATGCACCTATGACTCTCAATACACATACAATGGGGTTTTTAAGTCAAATTCGCAAATTTAATATTCATTTCTGAACATCGATAACCAATAAAACAACATAATATTTTATTTATTCCTTTTAGAGCAGTTCATACTCTAAAATTATTCGTAGTATCATTTTCATACACATTATGAAAACATATCAAAATACTGTAAAACATACTTTTATCAAAACGTTCGAGGTTGACTCATCACAAGTCATCCTCATTCACATATAAGTACATAAAATGCACTCACCTGGTATGCCTCACTAGTATGCTTTAATGATGTCCGACTATTCGACAACTTTATCCTTGCCCTTTTTCTTGCTTGACTCAGGAGCTTGGTTACGATCTACACAAACATCCATAATTACACATTCAATACAAATGTTAGTATACTTTCTAACATTTATATATCTAATAATACTCAAAAGTACTATTATTTTCGAATTCTATTTAAAGTTCATCCTAACTTAAAATTTCAGATTGACTGGTATTGGTAATCCTACTATTGTATCGATACTTCTATACTATGGTACCGATACTCTCTTCAATATCGATACAATTTTTGCATTCTGGAATCCATAGTATTGATATCTTCCTCTTAGTATTGATACCCACAGCAGTATCGATACTACTTGCATCAGTATCGATAATGTTCATCGTTTTCATCCTCTTTCTTCAAATTTAACTCTATAGTATCAGTACTGTTCTTCTAGTACTGATATCCTTACCCAGATTTTTCATATTTCACTTTGATTTTTACTTAAATTTCGTTTAAATCTCTTACTTTTATCTCCAACCATATCATTAAACTCATCATAACTTAACCCAACTAACTTACCTCCATTAATCTTCCTATAACATCTAAAATTTCCAAAGAACACTCCAAACTAAGAAGCACACTAATTTTCCAAACATGTTTTTAATCACTTCTAAGGCTCCCAATCACTTATTTACTTCTTTGACAAGTCAAATATACTTTTAAACTTCCATAAAGGACCATATTTCATCATATCATTCAAAAACTCATTTTCTTAAATCTCAAATAATTCACTAATCACTTAATTTTATTTACTCTTAAGCTTTCCTTAAGCTTCTATATCACTTAAGGCTTCAAAATCAACCATAAACTAAAGGAAAAACTAACTTGAAGAAATCTTACCTTTGGCTACGGGGAGAGCACGGGGACGAGAAGAAGGTGAAGAAGAGAACCACTTTCAAACATATCCTCTTATTTCTCTTATTCACTTTTATTAAATAACCCAATTTAAATGAATATTAAATTTATTCCATCTAAAGGACCAAATTACCCCCCCATTCTTCCATTCTTACTAATAAGTCTCAAACACAAAATTTACTAAATCATTTCTTATAATTTCAATTTACTCAATTAAACCAATCAAATTTTAAATCCTTTCACTATGGTCACCGATCCGATATTTAGGATATTACAGAAAAGAATAAATTGCTTGCTGATGTTAAAATGCTACAAGGGGTTTGTATTTATAGGTACATTTTCCAGATCAGAAACGAAAAATAGGACATGAATTACGCAATCAATTTACTGTTGTAATATTTCAACAATAAGTATCCACCGAGGTAGAATGAAATTACCATGGACTTTAGACTAGGATGAACCTATAAATTCGAAATTCAATCCGTTAACGCTTCAACAGCTCTTGAATCAAATTTATGAAAAAGCCAGCAAGGAAGAATACAATGACGAGTTAGGGTAATTTTGGGGAGTGAATTGTCTTAATCTTGTTACAGCATTCTTCCTTTCTAGCTTTACCATTAACTTGATTCAGGAGCTGTTGAAGCTTTACGAAATCGGGTTTTGGATTTATAGGTTCATACCTAGTCTAATGTGCATGGCAATTTCTTTCTACCTTGGTGGATACTTTGTCATTGATATGTGCGTGGGAAGTTTGTTTCTTCTCATGTGTGAGAGGATGAACAAGCAGAGGGCCATCGACTTTGCCACGGAGGTGGCATCGGGACTCATCTACGGTGATTCTTTGTCGAGTGTAGAACTACTATTCATTGCCTAAAGTTTTTCTCTGTCACTGAGCTGAAGTATTTCAAGTTCGATGCCACTATCACTCCTTAAACGAGAAAAGAAAAGTGACAGTAAAACTCTAGATAGTATCAAAGAAGCTAGAAATTAAATTGGCAGGAAGTCAAGTAAAAAAGTATTAGTCAATACAATTTACTTTTAAAGAAATATCCAATCTATAGCATACTTCAGGTAAACATAAACTCTCATAATAAATTTACAAATTAGATGAAGTAGAATCTCAAACCCTCTGCTTCATTGTTTCATCAAGCAGTACCAGAGAAACTTATTATAATTTTAACAAAATTATATATATATCTTCGCATCAACTTTTTCATCAAGAAGCAATTCGCCCGAACATACTCAAATAATGCTTCCTCAATTTTCTTTCTTGCACTTTACTTGACCTGCAGGTAAAATTTTCTAAATCAAATATGTTTTGAATTCAATCATATATATGATTATTTCAAAGGATATATTTTTCCTTATATCTATTGTTGTAGTTCGACTCGAATTTAAAGTGACATAAATTAATTAATATTTAATTGTGAAAGTAATAATCTTAGTTTGATTAAAAGTAGAGAACTTTATTAAAGTAGAGTACTTTATTAAAATACTTTTTATTAAGTAGCTTTTATTTTGATAGTATCTGGTGTAGTTAACCTTATTTTTAATGTTTCCTTTACCTATATATATCCTTGCGTTACCGACGAATTTTCTATTAGGAATGAAAACCTTGACCTGTTAATGTTATTATTCAACTCTCCATTCTCCAATCGTTCGGTAAAAGTTTCTTATGCGTCTCTCTAACTTCTCTTTTATTCATCAATACATTATTATTTTGTTAAAAGCGATGATCTCATCCGATTTTCAACAGGAACTAGTCTTTTCGAGATAGCAACAGGTCAATAACCTTTAGCTCCCCACACTATGGTAACCTCTTATGCAGGAAAAGTCTTGGTGCCTTCTTATTTACTAGATGATTACGAGAAAAATCTAAATTAGTTAAAGCATGCTTGGTAAAAACAACTAAGAAAATGAAGAAACGAGCATATACAAAAAGGAGGCATATGAAGTAAAAAGAAGGTTCCTTAGTCATGGTAAAACTACTTACACATACAATATGGAATTATGGTAAAGCACACAAGGGACTACTTAGAAGGTATGAAACTTGGTTTTAAAGGGAGCAAGGTGTCGTGACCGTCCCTTTTTATGGGGCCACAACCGGGTAGGTACGCCAAGGCCAACCATGTATAGGGCCTAGTGGCAGGGTAGAATAAGCTTGTCCTCTTTTCAAGCATTTTAATGTTTTAGGTAGGGAGTAGGGGTATGACTTACTGTCCCCTGTTCGAGCATTTCAACGTCTATAGGTAGCATTTCTACTATTTTGTTTTCGCATATATGTAGGGGGTGGACAGCCGGCAGAGTTTGGGCTGATCCACAGGTAAAGGTACGTGTCTTGTGAACACCATCGAGGGCCGCCCCTACGGCCTAATCGGTGGTGTGGGTGAGTCTTCTGTAACCCGATATTTCTTTTATTAATAAAACATTTTTCTCTCGGAGAAGTCCGGGGGTTGAGGTGTGCATCCGCTATGCCCCACGGGCTCGGATTATTGGTCGAAGGACCATGTGGCTATAACGATCTAACGCAATGTTTGTTTATGCTTGATCAGATCTACGAGATTAAGGCTGACTTGGTTGGGAAGCGTCCCTTTCGAGTGCCACACGGATTAGCAACCGAACCAACTAGGCTAAGTCCGTGACACTTGGTATCAGAGCACAGAGGTGCGTGTTCATTTACTAAAAGCACGGAGGTGCTCATTTTGTTGAGTAAAGCATGATAGTGCTTGTTACCTGCTTGTGGCACAGCTGTGCACAAGTGCTAAACCTAGCACAGAGGTGCTTCGCCTCAGGCCGCAGCACGGAGGTGCTCGGTTATTTGTAAAAGCACGGAGGTGCTTGATTTTAGATTGTAGCACAGAGGTGCTCAATCATTCCGATGCAAAGAGGTGCCAGAATTTAGATTGAAGCACAGAGGTGCTCAGTCATAGTTGGCTGCACAGAGGTGTCAGTCCTCGATTGAAGCACAGAGGTGCTCAATCATCTTAGCTACACAGAGGTGTCAGCTCCCGGCTGAAGCACAGAGGTGCTCAGTCATTTTTTTAACTGCACAGAGGTGTCAGTTCTCGATTAAGCACAGAGGTGCTCAATCACTTTTGGCTACACAGAGGTGTTAGCTCTCGATTGAAGCACAGAGGTGCTCAATCGTTAATTCTAGCACAGAGGTGCTATGGATTCAGCACAGTGGTGCTCTTTTCCTTCCTAATTTAGGCACGATTGTGCTTATTTGTGTTGCAGGCATAGAGGTGCCAGCGAGTTACAAAGAATGGTTCGCACACGAAATGTCGGAGCAACAAGCTCTCACAGAGGTGTAGAGCAGGAAGTTACTGAGCCGGTTGCACCAAGAATGGTTCGCACACGAAATGGCGGATCGACAAGCTCTCACAGAGGTGTAGAGCAGGAAGCTACCGAGCCAGTTGTGCAAGAGACTGGTTCGGTTGATCGACGGAAGCTAGAAGAGATCGAAGCCGCACTAGCTGCCCTTAGAGCTCATATGATATCTGGTGATCGTATGAGGAGAGTAGAGGAGACCCAAGAAGATTTGCTTGAGACAGTGACTGATTTGGGCAATGAGGCAAGAGATGCCATAGGCGTGATACAACTTGGGTATGATGAGCTGAAGGCTCAAGTCAGTGTGCTTCAGGCAGCGGTAGCTAGTTTGACCGCAAACCCTATTGAAAGAGTGGGCATACGAGCCAAGATCCCTGATCCTCAACGCTTTGATGGAGCGAGGGATGCTAAAGAGCTTGAGAATTTCTTATTTGACATAGAGCAGTATTTTCGGGCTATGCGCACGGAGTCTGAGGAAGATAAGGTGGCAATGGCTTCGATGTATCTAGGTGGTGACGCTAAGTTATGGTGGCGGTCCAAGTTCAAAGATGGAGTGTGCTCCATTACGACTTGGGATGCGTTAAAGAAGGAGTTGAAGACCTCCTTCCTCCCCGAGAATGTTGATTACAACGCTCGTAAGAAGCTAAGGGAATTATCCCACACTGGGACTATACGGGAGTATGTGAGAGAGTTCTCAACCTTGATGTTGGATATAAAGGATATGTCAGAAAGAGATAAGTTGTTTCATTTTCTTGAAGGGCTCAAGCCATGGGCTAGACTCGAGTTGCAGAGACAGAAGGTTCAAGATCTGACAGTAGCGATAGCTGCTGCCGAGTGCCTTAATGATATAACGATCATCCTGGAAAGCGCAAGACGCCTTCTGTGAGTGGAGCTAACACCCAACAGGTTAGTGGGAACAAGTTGGCTCGAGGGGAGAAGACATCGAGTTGGGAGCAAATAGAAGAGTCCCTGGAAGGGACCCAGCTCAAAATAAAGTCCCTACTGGTCCTGGATCGAGCAATGGAGGGAATAGACCCTCGTTAAGGTGTTTTCTTTGCAATGGACCTCATCGGGTTGCAGAGTGTCCACAACGAAGTGCTTTTAATGCCATGGTAGCAACAACAAAGGACGGAGAAAGAGTGAACGCTCCGATGGGAGATACTGAGCCTGAGCCGGCTAGAAGGGCTCCATCCGATTCATAACTGCATTACAGTCTCAGTTGAGTAACTTGAGGAAAGAACCAGAGGGGATTGATGTATGTGGACATCTCAGTAAATGGGAAAACCTCTAAAGCTCTAGTCCACACAGGGGCCACAGATACATTTATCTCCTGAGGAAGCGGAGAGATGTAAGTTAATTGTCACCAAGGAGGTGGGACAAATGAAAGCAGTTAACTCTGCCGCTTCAATGATATGTGGAGGTGTGAAGAGGGTCAGTATCAAGCTTGGGTCTTGGGAAGGAAGTGTAGATTTCACTGTTTCCCATATGGATGATTTTGACGTGGTATTAGGGCTCGATTTTATGATGGCATCCCAGGTGATTCCTGTTCCGGCATCAAGTTGTTTAATGTTCATGGGGGAGCAGCCATGTGTGGTACCAGCTACGATTCTCCCTCGTCCTGGGAAGAAGATATTGTCCGCTATCCAATTTAAGAGAGGGGTGAAAAAGGGGGAGCCCTCCTTCTTAGTCTTTCCAATTTCCAAAGAGGATGACAATCTTGGCATGGTGCCCAGGAATGTTCAAGAAGTGCTGAGAGACTTTGAGGATGTA
The DNA here is from genome assembly GCF_006381635.1 of Hibiscus syriacus. Taxonomy (NCBI): domain Eukaryota; kingdom Viridiplantae; phylum Streptophyta; class Magnoliopsida; order Malvales; family Malvaceae; genus Hibiscus; species Hibiscus syriacus. The sequence continues at coordinate 75,781 of NW_024062203.1, forward strand.
ATGCCGGGTGAATTGCCGAAAGAGTTGCCCCCTAGACGGTTGGTGGACCATGAGATTGAATTAATTCCGGGAGTAAACCTCCTGCGAAATGCCCATATCGGATGAGTCCTCCGGAGTTGGCAGAGTTGAGGAAACAGTTGGATGAGTTGCTCCAAGCAGGATTTATTCGACCCTCGAAGTCACCTTTCGGGGCACCTGTGTTATTCCAGAGAAAACATGATGGGAGTTTGAGATTATGTGATTATAGAGCATTAAACAAAGTGACTGTCAGGAAATAATATCCCATTCCGTTGATTGCCGATTTGTTCGACCAGCTGAGTAACGCTAAGTATTTCACGAAGTTGGATCTTAGGTCGGGATACCATCAAGTGAGAGTGGCCGAAGGGGATGAGCCAAAGACGACATGGTAACTCTGTATGGAGCATTTGAATTTCTCGTTATGCTTTTGGACTAACCAATGCCCGCTACTTCTGCACTTTAATGAACCAGGTGTTCCATGACTATCTCGATAAATTCGTAGTCATCTACTTGGATGATATAATGATTTTTAGCAATTCGATAGAAGAGCACTTGGAGCATCTTCGGTTGGTGCTGACGAGATTACGGGAAAATCGGTTGTTTGTAAAGAAGGAGAAATGTGCTTTCGCCCAAACGCAAGTCCAATTTTTGGGCCACATCATGAACGAGGGCGCATTCGTATGGATAAAGAGAAGGTGAAGGCTATCCAGGAGTGGCCGACCCCACAAAATGTTAGTGAGCTTAGATCTTTCCTTGGTTTGGCCAATATTATAGACGATTCGTAGAAGGTTATTCGTAGAGTAAAGTTACTCACCGATTTGCTGAAGAAAGGCTGCGAGTGGGTTTGGTCCAAGGACTGTCAAGAGGCCTTTGACGATTTAAAGAAGGTGTAATCAGTGAACCAGTGCTTACCTTGCCAGACCTAGAAAAAACCTCTGGTAGTAGAGACAGACGCATCCGACTATGCAATTGGAGGCGTACTCTTACAAGACAACATCCCGTGGCGTTTGAGAGTAGGAAGCTAAATGAAACTGAAGCGAGATATACGGCTCCAGAGAAAGAACTTCTCGCAGTAATTCATTGCTTGAGGATTTGGAGGCATTATTTGTTGGGTTCCAAATTGTGGTAAAGACCGATAATACAGCAGTTAGCCACTTCCTTACACAACCGAAACTAACAGCAAAGCAAGCTAGATGGCAAGAGTTTCTGGCCGAGTTTGACTTCAACTTTGAGCATAAGGCGGGGAAAAGAATCAGGTTGCTGATGCTTTGAGTCGCAGGGCAGATTGGCAGCACTCCGATGTGTGGCCCCTATATCCGCTAGTAGAGTGTCCAATGAAATCGTCAGCTCCTTGTGAACTTTTCCAAGCAAGATCCGCAAGTGGAGGCCCTTATGGAGATGGTTAAAAAGGGTGTTTCGAAATGTTTTTGGATAGAAAATGGCTTATTGATGACAAAGGGGCCACGAATGTTTGTTCCTCGAGCTGGAAATCTACGACAGAAGCTGTTGAAGGAATGTCATGATACCCCATGGGCCGGGCATCCGGGTTGGAGGCGTACTGTTGCTTTGTTGGGACAAGGGTATTATTGGCCTAAAATGCGCCAAGATGTGATGGATTACACCAAGACATGTTTATCTGTCAACAAGATAAGGTAGATCGACAGAAGACTGTGGGTTGCTCGAGCCACTACCCGTACCCGCCGACCTTGGGAGAGTATCTCCTTGGATTTTATATCATGCTTGCCTCGAGTAGGAGATCTTGGATCAATTTTGGTGGTAGTGGACAGGTTCTCGAAGTACGCCACTTTTATACCAGCATCAAGTATTGTTCGGCGAGAAGACTGCTAAGTTGGTGTTTAAACATGTGGTGAAATATGGGGCATTCCTCAGAGCATAGTCAGTGACCGAGATGGAAGATTTATTGGGAAATTTTGGAAAGGATTGTTCCAGTATTAGGGACACAACTCAACTTTTCGTCGAGTTACACCCTCAAACAGATGGTCAGACTGAGCGATTTAAGGACTCTTAGAGGAGTACCTAAGGCACTTATTCAGGCCAATCAGAAGAACTGGCCTCCATTATTGGATGTGGCGCAATTATGTTTTAATTCACAAAAGAGTTCATCTACTAATAAAAGCCCTTTGAATGGTGACAGGTCAGCAGCCAAGATTCCTCACACGTGGATGAGACCTCTCAAGGTAGATGCCTCGTGCCTCAAATTTTGTGGG
>NW_024062204.1:0-75836 GCF_006381635.1 Hibiscus syriacus
AAAGAAAATACTGACATGTCTTGCTTCTCGCTATTCCCCTTTCTCATACCTACGTGTGAAACAATCACACGCTAAGTCTTGACTTAGTGAGGCATAAAGCATATAATAAAACTCTAACTCGTAATCATGCTTGAACAATTTCTACTAACATATCACATACAAGCTCATACCCCATATACATATACTAATTCCTACTATGCACATTTCATATATTCATCTAAAATAAGTATCCATACATATTTAAAACTTCTTATAATACTATAACACTTCACATATCTTATAATTCACCATAATTCTTGAATCAAAGAATTTCATCAAATGTCCATGTGTTTAAATTCAATTCTATCACCTCTAACTTCTAATTAATCCTTTGAGAAGTCAAATTCATCCTTAGAACTTCAAAAACCTCTTTATATCAAGAATTCATTCTCAACCCTTAATCAATTTCCTTTCAAATTTCTTGCTTAATGTTTTAAGTTATATAAGCTTACCTATTATAAGCTTACCTTAAGCTTTATAATACCCAAATACTCCATCCCAACTTATAATTCAAGAAATTATTCAACTGAAGGAAACTTACCTTATAGACTTGAGCTTGAACCCACGAGAAGAAAAGAAAGCTTCCAGCTCTCTATCCCACGGTTATCTCCTTAATAAGGGAGATAAAATAGCTTTCAAGTAAATTACTATAATACCCTTATACTCCTTTCATATTTACCCTTTAATCTAATACTAAAATATCCTTATTAAATCCTTAAACTTTTTAATTTTCCTAAATTGATCCCCAAATGACTAAAATTCTCATTTAGTCACTAACCCAGATTTCAGGATGTTACAATTTCCCTAGTGCGCTGTTCATACAACTAAGATTTCGAACTCCCTAACCTCCCTCATTATTTGATTTACACAATTCGGCCCAATTAACCCAGTGTACCTTTTTTATACCATTGCCCCCTCCCATAAAAATTAGACATAATTGAATTGAGAGTCTTGAGGATTGAAGTTGGAATCTTGAACATTGACAAAAGTACGTAGGTAGTGAGCACAGAACCGATTTGATCATTATCAATCTCCCTGCTAATGAAGAGTATTGCCTTCCAACCTGCTAATTTTGAGTGAAAATTCTGCACCACCGGTTCCCAATAACTGGGGATTCTTGTTAGCACCTAGTGTAAGGCTAGATAGTTAGAGGGGAAACTTCCAACTACACAACCAATGAATCTACCCAAATTTAACCTCCTCTTGAGAAATGTTGGTTTCGAATAGTTTGTTTTTCTTGAGGTTTAGTTGAGCCCTGACATAACCTTAAATACTCTAAAACCCTCTTCCGTTCATCTGCATCTCGAAGCTCCATAAAAAAATTAGATTAACCGCAAATTACAAGTGTTAGATTAAAAGACCCTTCCTCTTTGCCATTGTCATTCCAGAAAATAATCCCTCAGAAACACCCCTTAGGATTAATAAATTCAGCAGGTCCCCTACTAGATTAAATAATAAATGAGAGTGAACAACCCTGTCGAAGACCCTTAGCCATTGCAAACTCCTCCGATGGAACCCCGTTGACTAACACCAAACCGAAGTTGTAGTAACCATCTCCTGATCCAAGTAGAACCAAAACCCATCTTTTCCATCACCTTCAATAGAATAGGCCAATCTACAGTATCATATGCTTTTTGGAAATCAACTTTAAAACACAACCCTTTAGCTCCTTCTTCCTCCTATAATCAATTCCCTCGTTAGCAATGAGGGAACAATCCAAAATTTGTCGGCCGAGTATAAAAAAATTGAGTCGAACGGATTATATCATTTATACAACTTCTAAGCCTCCTTGAAAGACACTTGGATAAATCTTGTAAACTCCTCCTACTAAGCTTATTTCTATAATCATCAAGGCTCCCAAGTTAGACCCTTAAGAATTAGGGTGATAAATGTACCATCTTTCCCCAAAGAGATTTATGAAAAAAATCCAGAATGTTTCCCTTAAGAACAGACCAAAACCTTTTAAAAATCCCAAGTTCAAACCATCGGGCCCCAGAGCTTTATTACTATCACATGACTTTAAAGTTTCCCAAACTTCCTCCTCAAAAAATTCATTCTCTAAAAGAATACTTTGTTCCAAGGAAATTCTAGTAAAAATCAACCCTATATCTTCAATATCCAAAGTAGACCGATCATGAATATTTAAAAAAATGATCTTTAATAGTGGCCTTGATAACAATTGGATCATGAGTAAATATTTCCATCAACTTTTGAAGCATTCAACACATTTGCTTTCTCTTAACTGAAGCACAAGTGTGAAAGAATTTGTGCTCTCCCCATCATTAACCCACTTCTTTCTAGAATTGTGATGCCAATCGCTCCTTAATTCTATGAAGGCTCCATAATTCTGATCGACAAACACTTAACTCATCTACTATCCCCTGATTTGAACTGTCTTGTAACTGCTGAGCATCCTCCTCTAGCTTTTGAATTCTCTTTTCTAAATCTAAAATTGCAGCTCCTGAAACTGGTTTTTCTTCCCTGCCCATTTTTTTATGGCTAATTTAGAATTCTTTAAATAATCAGGATTCCAGTTTTTTTCCTAATCTTCTTACAATATGTTATTGAATGACAAACTATTTCCTCAAAACCTTCTCCTCCAATAATTGAAACTATGAAAGGCTTTTTGCCCTAATTAATTCCCCATTTTGTAATAGAATCATGTGGTCTGAAATAGATTTCGGAATTAGTGACTGTATAATATCAGGAAAAGTAGCCAAGAATTGTCTATCCACCAAGAACCTGTCCAATCTAACAAATGTGGGAACATCTTGGTTATTACACCAAGTGAACCTGCCCCATTCAAAGGCATATTAAAACCTGAAGACTGAATAAACTGAGTGAAAATCCTCATTGAGAATCTGTTCTAAGCTCTACCTACCTTCACTCAAATAGACATTAAAATCCCTTCTCACACAAACAGGCAGATTCTGGCCAGAAATGAACACACTAAGTTCTTCAAAGAAGCTTTCTTTCTCATCCTCCACTGAATGCCCATAAACATTTATGAGAACACTTCTGAACTAATTAAATCTGAATTTTCCCATAAAAAATGAATCTTCTATTGATGCAGTGATTTTTCATCTCAAACACATTGTCATCCCAGCAACATAATAACCCCCTGAAGAACCAAGAGTTTGGTGATTCAATAACACCTTGAAAAATATTCAACCCGTTCCTTCTTATAAAAGACCTTTGTATCTTCTCGGGTTTAGTTTCTTGTAGCCAAAGAAATAAAGGATATGTGTTTGAGACTAATCTATGAACCGCTCTCTGTTTTTCTTTCTTTCCCAAACCCCTTACATTCCATGAAATTATGGCTAATTTTTCCTTCATGAATGATAATTGAAAAATCTGAATTCCCCATTATGGCTCCTCAATTGGCCATATTCAAGCCTTTCTATAAATTAATGATTTTTTCCAGAAAAGCTTCTTTCCCCTGCTTAAAAAACCCCAAAACTTGACTAACTTGCCAATAGCTACTGCTTCCTCCAAAAGGTCCGAAAAGACTGAAGATGATGTTTTGAAATATTAACTTGTTCTAAAGTTTCCCTTGTAATCTTTTTGCTCTTCTATTGTAAGGCCATAATATTAGAACAATGTCTTTCTACAACACAACCTTTAGACTCTCCATCCAAACTTCTAGCACCAGCTTTTTTGACTGAATTTGGATCCTCAATGCCTTGTAAATTAGACTCTGCTGTTATCAAAAACTATTGAACAGATGTGCAAAACTGATCTTTAACCTTTTTTTGGATCTAAAACATCCTCTCTAGTAGGAATTCCATTCTGATCATTCCCATGCCAATAATTCCTCTCATAGATCTTCTATAAACTCTTCTATAGCTGGTCATTCTCCTCCTCTCTAAAGGCTCACTTTTTAGATAGCGAGCTTCTATGCATAATCAACGATCGACCTCTTGAGGGACTCTTTGATAATTCTGAATTAGGAACTATCAGCATTAAGTTGGAATTTAGCTCAATATCTTCACTGCCAGACGAAATTGAATTATAGATGGACCCCTTATACTGCTTTTTAACACTGCCAACCTCTACTATTCACCTATTCTGAACCATTTACCAAACTTATTAATTGTATAAGCTGGCCCAGAAGGAATTATCTTAGAAACCTCCAACCCAGTCAGCTCATTTAGGTCATTATCTTCTGGTTGGGCCTGTGGCCCATCAGCCGGATTATTTGAAATTCTAATACCCAAACCTGCAAAATCACCTTCTATGATATTCCCAACGTTCTGTGAATCTGACAATCCTCTTTTAATGCTCTTCCCATGTTTAGTAAATCTTGGAAAGTGTATTTCCCCATCAGTTTCTACTGGGCCGAAAGAAACTCCCTCATCAATCCACAAGTCAACCCTCTGTCTGAATTTCTCTGCTGATTTGACTGAACTTTCCTCATATTATGACATCTCCATATCTTCACTTTCCTCAGACTTCAACTTACCAAAGTGTTCCCCAACTGCTCCGATCACCGGAGAAATTTTGAAAAAAAGGTTTTGAAGCTTCACAGACCGATCCAATTTTGATACTGACCCTGTACGATCTACCATACGATCCAATAGTAATGAATTCTGGAACATCGAAAGGGCTAGCTACTCTCATAAGAATTCTCGTAGATGTGAGATCATCCATGTTCTTAGTGGAATCATGGATTTCTACCATTTTTCCCCATCTCCCTGTAACTCGTTCCAAGAAGGATTCGTTCCAGCATAAAAGAGGAACCCCAAATAAATCAACATGGCAAAAAGCCATTGAACTCCATCTTCATTCAGTAAAGGGGCCAATCTATCAAACTAGAAGCCTATTTCATCTTTTTTCTTTGTCCATGCCTCCATCATCTCTTCATGAGATTTGAAAATGATAGCACATGAATTCCGGACATAACCCTAGCTAGCAATCTGTACTTCGTAACCTTCATTAATAAAAATCTTTTGAACTGGCTCTAAATCAAAGGAAAGCTTAATAATCCCCGTTAATGATCTTTTAACTCAACTCGAACTCTCAGAAGGAATATGCATTTCCAGAACATTCTTCCTTGCTTTCTCCCTGTGATTCTCTTAGAGTATCTCCCTATACCCCAGAGCATTATTCCTCGTGCTCTTAGTCAGTAAAGCATCTTTATACGTTCTGTCGTCCCTTAAACTCCTGTTGGAAAAATCTATCTCTTTCAACTTTAAAGTTCCATCTGTAGTCGAATATGGAGCCGTCTTTACTGGACTAATCTTTTCCGCTTTCCTTGGACGAACATCATTATATTTTGCAACTCCAACTGTAATCCTTCTCCCATCTATCAGTGAACCATCTAACATTTCAATTGCCCTTTTCAAACCATTTTCACTCTCAAACTGAACAAATGCAAAAGTGGAAAATTTATATTTTGGATTTCTACTTTCTTTTGGGATGAAAACTCTCTCCACAGATCCCTGAGACGAAAAAATTTCCCTTAACACACGTCGTGATACTCTCCTGCTGAGATTGTCTACAAAAGCCTTCCAGACCTCACCGGAATCTACCTTCCCTTTCAACTTTTCTCTCACTACTTTTCTCTCTACCATCTCTCTACTCCTCTTCTGAAAAATCTTATTTTGTAATGTTTGTTTGCAGCAAGGACTCAAAGAAAAAAATTATTAGTTTTGCGTTCTTAAAATTCAGATCTTTCGTTTCTCATTGTTTGTTTTTTAAAATGTTTGGTTGGTGAAGTTTTTTGTTTGTTGGCATAAATTTGGTTGTTTCGTGAATTGTTACGGGAGAGGAAAAAAAAAGTCTCGGAGCACTCCGTTTCTTCATGTTTTCTTATGTTGAAGTGTTACGATTTTTTAAAATAAATTGTTGGTTATTTATCTTTAAAAAAAAGCCGTGAAAATTTGCAGCACGTGCAAGCTCTCTTGATTATATGCATATGCACACGTGCATGTACATGTGTGTATGTAAATGTATGTACGTATGTATATATGTGTATCTGTATGCGTATTTGTATGCGTATGTGTATGAGTTGCCTCATTTCTTTTCACCGAGTACCAGTATGTTGGCCTTTTCATGGTTGCTTTTGCAATCTTGATTTTCCTTTTCCTTGGCTCAGTTGAGGGTTTCAGTTCAAAGAGCAGCCTTGCACGTACGACAAATCCAATATCTGCAAGGCTGCTCTTGCCACTGCTGCATTCAGCACCATATCATTCTTGCTTTCAGTTGTTTATGGATTTCTTGGGATGAAAATTGCTACCTATGCAAATGCTAGAACCACCCTTGAGGCAAGAAAGGGAGTTGGATAGGCATTTATAACCGTGTTTAAGTCTGGTGCTGTCATGGGCTTTCTTCTTGCTGCAAAGTTTTGGTGCTTTACATTACCATCAACTTGTTCATGCTCTATTACGATGATGGCTGGAGTGGTCTTTTTGAGGCAATCACCGGTTATGGGCTTGGAGGTTCATCCATGGCTCTCTTTGGCAGAGTTGGTGGAGGAATCTACACCAAAGCTGCTGATGTGGGTGCTAATCTTGTGGGCAAGGTGGAACGGAACATTCCTGAGGATGACCCTAGAAACCCGGCTGTAAGTAATATCTATGCAAATATTCTAGCATCCTGAAGTTGGAAAAGTGTGTTGTGGTGTTTCCTTTCGGATTGTGACCGAATTGTTTCCATGTTTTCAGCTGATCGCTGATAATGTTGGGGATAATGTTGGCGATATAGCTGGAATGGGATCTGATCTTTTTGGATGCTGAATCATCTTGTGCTGCACTTGTTGCTTCAACCTCTTCTTTTGGCATCAATCATGAATTGACTCCAATGTTATATCCTCTCATCATCAGTTCTGTAGGTATTGTTGGTTGTTTGATCACAACATTATTCGCAACTGATTTCTTTGAGATCAAGACTGTTAAGGAAATTGAGCCAGCATTGAAGAGGCAACTCATCATCTCCACTATTCTCATGACCATTGCAATTGGGATTGTTAGTTGGATAGCTCTTCCATTTTCCTTTACCATTTTCAATTTTGGAGACCAGAAAGCTGTCAAGAACTGGTAAGCCCTTTCTTTCTTTGAAAAGTTTCAGAAGTTTTGCCTGACTTGAATGAGTGTGTAACAATGAGTTTCTTCTGCAGGCAACTATTTTTGTGCGTTGCTGTTGGTCTTTGGGCTGGCCTAATTATTGGTTTGTAACCGAGTACTATACTAGCAATGCATACAGGTAAAAGTCTTGATAGCATTATTTTTTTTCTCCTTGATTTGTCCTTTCCCTCGTCTTTGATTTTAAACACTTTCTTTGTTTTCTTCCGCAGCCCTGTACAAGATGTGCTGATTCCTGCAGGATTGGAGCTGCAACTAATGTTATTTTTGGCCTTGCATTGGGTTACAAGTCTTGCATTATTCCCATTTTTGCTATCGCTGTCAGTATTTTCGTTAGTTTTAGCTTTGCTGCTATGTATGGCATTGCTGTTGCTGCCCTGGGAATGCTAAGCACCGTAGCTACTGGGTTGGCTATCGATGCTTATGGTCCCATCGGCGATAATGCTGGAGGCATTGCTCAGATGGCTGGCATGAGCCACAGAATTCGTGAGAGAACCGATGCCCTTGATGCTGCAGGCAACACCACTGCTGCTATAGGGAAGGTAAGCAGGACACTTGTTTCTTCTTTTACGTTGGTTTGGCATAACAAGTTCGAACACAGGTTTCGGTTGGCACTGATGTTGTCTTGGTCTAGTGAAGCAGGTCGGCCATTTTTTCCAAATTACTTTCATTTGAGCATGCTGCATTTCTTTTCAGGGTTTTGCCATTGGTTCAGCAGCCCTGGTTTCCCTTGCTCTCTTTGGTGCATTTGTGAGCTGCGCTTCCATCTCAACGGTTTATGTACGGACCCCTAAAGTTTTTATTGGTTTGTTTGTTGGGGCAATGCTTCCTTATTGGTTCTCTTCTATGACCATGAAGAGTGTGGGAGGTGCAGCTTTGAAGATGGTCGAGGAAGTGCACAGACAGTTCAACTCAATCCCTGGTCTCTGGAAGGCACTGCTAAGCCTGACTATGCTACCTGTGTAAAGATCTCAACCGACGCTTCCATCAAAGAAATGATTCCCCCAGGTGCTCTTGTTATGCTCACACCCCTTGTCGTTGGGAACTTTTTCAGCGTCGAAACTCTCTCTGGTGTCCTTTTAGGTCCTTTGTCTCTGGTGTCCAGGTAATTTTAAACTGATTATAAGACATAGCCTGAGATGTTTCCTACCGACTGTCATAACTGCCGTTCCGTCTCGGTAATGTGTGCAGATTACTATATCTGCATCCAACACCGGGGGTGCTTGGGATAACGCCAAGAAGTACATCGAGGTGTCTCCTGTTTCTTTTATTTGATTTCCTATGATCCAGTCTTATGAAAAGTAACGTTTGTATATCGATGCTCATGATTTTATGATGAAATGTAGGCTGGTGCTTCATCATATGCAAAATCCCTCGGCCCCAAAGGTTCAGATCCACACAAGGCAGCCGTTATCGGTGACACCATCGGGGATCCACTGAAGGATACCTCCGGGCCATCTCTGAACATCCTCATCAAGCTAATGGCGGTCGAATCACTCGTCTTCGCTTCCTTCTTCGCAACACACGGTGGACTGCTTTTTAAGACATTTTAAGAGGACAAACACCGGTTAATGGTCCACCTATTGCCGGTTCTTCTCTTTCAAGTTATCCTTTGGAAGTATATTTAGTTGGTACAACATTTTGCTCTTGACATGGTCTAATCGGCATTCAAATGAGTTATAAACGCCATTGTTACTATTTTTACTTTTTGTTCTATCAAATGTGTTTCTTGTCCTTTCATAAGCATAATTTCGGAATAATAATCATTAGTTAACTACATAGTAGGTCCCTAAACTATGTCTTCATTCCAAATTAGTCTTTCATCTTTAAAACATTCTATTTTGATCCTCAAGCTATTAATACCATCCAAATCGAATCATTTCATTTTTTTGGTTGAATATTGTTGATGATACATGTCTCGATCAACTGATGACACGTGCTTCAATATTTTTTTACAAAGTAATTTAAAACAAACTTAATTGCACATATTTTAAGTTGTTTCAACATGATTTTAGTTCATCAGCATCAACTTTTTTAGAACTTTTTCCTTCAGCAAAATACGAGTCTAATTAAATGATAACACATGTCTGACTGAAACAATTATCATCAACAACGTTTAATGAAAAAAATTAAAAATTAGGGATTAATTTAAAATATAGGTCATACTTTCGGGACCTATGAAATGAAGCCAACAATAGTAGATGATTAAACCTCGCAAATTGAATTGAATTAGGAGTCAAAATATTTTAAATTAGGGTAAATTACATTATTCCTTATTGAATTTTACTCTTTTTTTTACTTACTAAACTTTGAATCGCTTCTGTTTTGATTGTTCTGAATTATTTTTATTATTTTTGTATGACATAATATTTTTTTATTTTTTAATATAAAAATAATTTAAAATAAATAACAAAATAATATTTTTTAAAGTAGTCTTTTAATAGGAGAAAAGGAATAAACATTGCATCGTTAAAAAACTTCTCTAAACCTAGACGATACTCCAAAACAATACGCATAACTATAACCGAAGCCAGCCTAGGAACCAAAGAATCAAAACACCTATAAAACACCAACAACATCAGTAAACAGAAACCACGCAAAACACACATGACACTTCCATTGCCAAAGAACAAGCTCCACAAACAGTAACCCAAAAAACTCGTATGCACACCAGGCTACCTAATCGTCCAAACTATAACTATCAGCTGTGTTGAGACCAAAACCACCAACTCCAGTCGCCTCTCATTCGATTAAAGCAGAAGTTAAGTCAAGGGTCAGCTTAGTCCTCTGATCCTCGGTCAAATTACACTTACTTGATGCCGGAACCGTCTTTCGGGTAGGTCCGAAATTGGGCTTCGACTTGAATGAATGTGTTGAAGCCGTCGCCGATCATTTATTTTAAAGATAAATAGGTTGATCGGATACCTTTATTTCTTACCTGATCTGCGTCTTACCAAAGATATTTCGGATTCGGGAGTCGGTTACAGTTAAGGAAGGGTTAACACCCTTGAACTGCCCTTTCGGTACTACGTAATTTTCAGTTGCCTTTAATTAAGAAAGTTGCAAGTTAAAAAAAGGTAAAAATGATCTGAATTACTTACCTCTGATTGATTGAAAACGTACTCTTAAAAAAGTCAAAAAATAGCTAAAGTAAAATGCAGAATCAAAAAGACAATAACTATAAAAATATCACGAAATAAAAGAAAATAAATAAATAAATAATAATAAAAACTAAATAAGTTAACTAAATTACGGAAATAAATCAAATAAAATAAAGAAAAGAAAAGAAATAAACAATTAAAAAAAATAATGAAAAAAAAAAAATATATAATTATTAGGTAAAAAGAAAATAATAATAATAAGTAGGAGAGAGAAAACAATAATAAAAAAAGAAAACAATCACTTCACCGAAAAAAAAAAGTAAGTAAAAGTTTGGTGAGTAAGATGATAGGAAGAAAAAAGAGGGGGCTAGCAAATAAATGTAAGATTATATATATATATATATAATATTTAATAAATAAAGTAAATAATCAAAAAAGAAGAAAAAATTATGATACAAATATATAAGTAAAAATATTAGGTAAAAATCATAAATAATAATAAATATATATATATATATATAAAGAAACAAAAATAATATATAAGTGTATAATAAGATATAGTATTAAATAAGTAAAAATAAATAATAAAATAAATACATATAAAATAATAGGTAAAAACAAAAAAAATAAAGTAAAATATATACATATATAAACGTATAAATAAAAATTAGAAATAAATAAATAAAATAAAAAGAAATAACAAATAAATAATGAAAACCAAACAAATAAAAAATAGTACTTAAATAAAATAAAAAGAAGAAAAAATATTTTTACATATAAATAAAAATAAAATAAAAATATACATGTATATAAATAACGTTATGTAAAAATATAAAAAAGAAATAAAAAAACAATATATAAAATAATAAAAACAAACCAAGAAAAAAATTAAATATAAAAAAAGAAAAAAATAATATATATATATAATAGGGGTTAATTTGAAAGAAAAATCAAAGTTAGTGGCAAAATTAGAAGCAATTCGAGATTGAAATTGATTCAAAGGGACCAAAACATATCTTTAAAGCGTGCAAGGGACTAAATATCTGATTTACTCCATTTCTGCTCAAAAATGCGCGAATCCTAGGGTCGGATCGGGTTGCTCACGGGTCACCCACCGGGTCGACTATAAATGTCAAACACCACTAACACATTTCATTTTCAAAACCTTCCCCCAAACCAATTAAAAGGTTCCCCAAAATTTCTCTGAAAATTCTGCAAAGTGTTCTTTCTCACAAAGAACATGACCACCGTAAAAACCCAGAAATCGGTGCCACTGTCTTGCCAACCACCGTTGATCTACGCCAGCCGCCGGTTATCGACGGAAAAACATAAAAAATTTATTTTTTCCGAAAGCTTTTCCCTTCCCCATCTTGAAAAACTGAACTTTTTTTAAAAAAAATAGCTTCGGGGATGGTTAGATCTGAGTTTGAAACTCTAGAGCCTTCTTCTCCGATCATCGGCTAAAGCTTCCCCTTTTCGATTTTTAGGGCAAAAAATAACTAAAGCACGAATAATAACAACATGCAAGAGAAGGCCACTCGAGGTAAAAAAAATTACCTTTTATTCATTTCGAAATTTTTACAAAAAATGCTTTGATAATCTGCGTAATCTATGGTATTTTTCTCGGTATTTCCTGTGTAATCTATTGTGTGTCCTTGTGTTGGGTTTACATGCCTTATTTATAGTCTAAACAAAGCCTATTTTTAGTGAATTTGATTCCGAGTAAAATACTCGGTTTGTTGTTGTTGTTGTGACTTGGTTGTTTGTTGTTACCGAGGGAATCGTTGAAAAAACGAGGGAGAGGCGTGCGGCTGTGGATCTCACTTGCGGCGCAGAAGGAGAGAATAGGTGAAGCTAGGGTTTCCAAACCCTAGCTGGATCGATTCAGGTTGAGGCCGGTTCGCGGGTCTGGAAATGGGTCGCCCACTGTTTGGGTTTCTGTGGCTTGGGCTTTTGGGTTTGTAAATACTAGGTTGGGTCTGAAAAAAATAAAAGGAAATGATAAGTGTGTGTATGTGTAGTAAAACAATATGTAATTTGTATAATAATATAACATATATATGCTACGTAATATATATAACGGCATAATATATATTATATAATTATAGTACCCCACATACTATTACACGTATGATACACTTATAACATAAGGATGAAAATGTGTCTACAGTTGCCCCTCTTTGTCCTTTTTCGTGGAACGAAAAATAGGACAAAGATAAAAGGACATAAATTTTCGTTCGGTGGAGTTGAAAATTGACTCTGATATTTCAATTAAAAATAACTCTCTATCGAATTAAGTTATCAATGACTCATCCGTCACGAAGTCGAGTCCATCTTGAAATGATATGGAATTGAAGCCGTAATTCAGAATCTGAATCAGAATATAGCTTCTCTCGTTGCCAAATTGTACTCAACTTCTGTATTTTTCTCGATTTAAAGACATCGATTAGAAAAATGGTTCATTGACTCCACCATGTGGCTGATATGCCTCAAGCTGAACGAACTCAAACTCGAAAGTTTTCTTTGACAGATAACCCTTCTCGCCTTGAGTTATGTTGTGCTAAGCTAAAAGAATGCCCCAGATCTCCATCTTAACTTGGCTTCAACCATAAAGTAGTTTCTCGATGCTACCGTGTGGTTGATGTGTCATCGAGCTGAATGGAACCAAACTCGACAGTTTTTGTTGACAGATAGTTTTTCTCGACTTAAGCTATGATGTAAATTGGATATGTATTTGAGCTGAATGTAATCGAACTCGAATGTCTTTTGTTGACGGATAACCCTTCTCACCTTGAGTTATGCTGTAAATTTGATATGCATTTGAGCTGAATGTAATCGAACTCGAAGGTCTTGGTTAACAGATAACTCTTCTCTCCTTTAGTTATGCTGTAAATTGAATATGCCTTTGAACTAAGTGTAATCGAACTCGAAGGTTTTTTGTTGACAGATAGCCCTTCTCGCCTTGAATTATGCTGTAAATTTATGTGCCTTTGAGCTGAATGTAATCAAACTCGAAGGTCTTGGTTGACAGATAACCCTTATCGCCTTGAGTTATGCTGTAAATTGGATATGTCTTTGAGCTGAGTGTAATCGAACTCGAAGGTCTTTGTTGACAGATAATCCTTCTCGCCTTGAGCTATGATGTAAATTTGATGTGCCTTTGAGCTGAGTGTAATCGAACTCGAAGGTCTTGGTTGACAGATAACCCTTCTCTCATTGAGTTATACTGTAAATTTGGTATGCCTTTGAGCTGAGTGTAATCAAACTCGAAGGTCTTGGTTGACAGATAACCCTTCTTGCCTTGAGTTATGTTGTAATTTGATATGCCTTTGAGCTGAGTGTAATTGAACTCGAAGGTCTTGGTTGACAGATAACCATTCTCGCCTTGAGTTATACTATAAATCGATATGCCTTTGAGCTGAGTGTAATCGAACTCGAAGGTCCTTGTTGACAGATAACCTTTCTCGCCTTGAGTTATGTTGTAAATTGGATATTCCATTGAGCTGAGTGTAATCGAACTCGAAGGTCTTTTGTTGACAGATAGTCCTTCTCGCCTTGAGCTATGCTGTAAATTTGATGTGCCTTTGAGCTTAGTGTAATCGAACTTGAAGGTCTTTGTCGACAGATTGCCCTTCTCTCCTTGAGCTATGTTATAAATTTGATGTGCCTTTGAGCTGAGTGTAATCGAACTCGAAGGTCTTGGTTGACAGATAACCCTTCTCACCTTGAGTTATGCTGTAAATTGATATGCCTTTGAGCTGAGTGTAATCGAACTCGAAGGTCTTTGTCGACAGATAGTCCTTCTCGCCTTGAGCTATGCTGCGAATTGGATATACCTTTGAGCTGAGTGTAATCGAACTCGAAGGTTTTTTGTTGATAGATAACCCTTCTCGCCTTGAGTTATGCTGTAAATTTATATGCCTTTGAGCTGAGTGTAATCGAACTCGAAGGTCTTTATCGACAGATAGTCCTTCTCGCCTTGAGCTATGCTACGAATCAGATATGCCTTTGAGTTGAGTATAATCGAACTCGAAGGTCTTTTGTTGACAGATAGCCCTTCTCGCCTTGAGCTATGTTGCAAATAGAAAAGAAAAAAAATTGCTTCCCTTCACAGGTCTAAGCCGATCATAATTCTCAGGTGGTTCCCCTAAGCGAATCTGAACCGAGTGAGATGATCTTTGAATGACTCCCCTTTTCGGGAAAGCCCACTGATAAATTCTGTCAGCCGGATATCTTCCGTTGTGGAATTGAAATCTGGCTTGAAAATATTAACTGGAAACCTGCTATTCATTGTTGAGTTGAGCTGAACTGGATTCGTTCTGAATTGGTTTTCGAACCAATCTGAAATATATCAAGTCGGTTGAGGTGTAGCTTCTCACTGCTGAGTTACGCAACCACCATCGATCTTTAAAGGAGCTTTTGAATCGAGTATCTTTCGTCTTGAAGTTAAAACTTGACTCTAAAGCTGCAAAAATTATGTATGCGAAAAATGATAAATGCGATGCTATCAAGTATGCCTAAAATGCATGCAACATGAATTGGTTCTGTTTTATGTTCTGGATGGAGCCTCATTCTGTCGGTCTTATACTCGGAATAGACCATGCCCCATTTTCTTCTCGGGTTGTAGTCTTTCACATTTGAGATTGTCATGTTTGAAAATGTTTTTCTCCTTTCTCTTATTTTAGAAGAAAAAAAAGATATAAGAATTTTGTAAAACATTGCTCCTTAATTTAGGCTTGCAATTGAATCAAATTATAAACATGAGTTCAAAGTATATCAAAGGAATCAATAGATCTTTCATGCTTTCAGAGTTATAGCTCTTTGAAAAATATCCAAAATTGATGAGTTGATTTCAGGTTGGCTTCCTATTTTCTAAGGTTTTGGCCACCAAAATGTTATTTCTTTCTCGGCCCTTTTGAGCATCGCAACATGCCCCTATTTCTTGGCTTGGTATTTTAATCGAATGCGGAAAAAATGACACAACTAGCATAATCAATTACTAGACATGCTATTTCGGTCCTCTGAAATCTTTATTTGTTCAAGCTTCGTAGGCTTTTATAACAAAGGCATTGCATAAATATCGGTCTAAAAATGAAATTCTTGAGTTCTCGTTTGAAATTGACTATAACAGGTGTTCCTTAACTCCCTTATTTCATCTTTTATCGAAACTCCTTATTTAATTGGCCATTGTCTGGCTAGTTGGATCCATAAGTTGGGGCGTTTAACTAATTGCTCTAGAGGGACAACTCAATATCATTGTATAGATATTATAATCACCTTTATCAGGCTAACTGAATATTATCCATAAACCCGGGGCGTTTAACCAATTGCTCTAGAGGGACAACTCAAGTTTTATTATATATTATAATCACCTTTATCAGGCTAGCTGAATCTTATCCATAAAGCCGGGGCGTTTAACCAATTGCTTTAGAGGGACAACTCAAGCTTTATTGTATATATATAATATTATAATCTAGGTATACGTATCCAATTTCTTAAGTTTGTCAAGAAGAACCTGTTATAGTCTAGGTGTTGTTGAAAGTCAAGGAATCTTATTTTTAGAGTTCAATTTCCAAGCAACTGACTTAAGCTAGATTCACCTAGTCGACTATTCCATCTGTGAAGATCATTATCATCACTGAACGTCTTTAACAAAAGTATAATAATGTCATATACAAGAGATTAGCCCCATGTTGTCCGCCCCTATGTATATCAAGCCTCTTGTTCATTCCCCTATGAGATAAGAAGGCTATATCGGTTCTTTGCAAGAGAATAGTACGGTGTTTGAGCGTATTTTTTTTGGGTAAGGTCAAAGTCCTTGTTTTACCACTTTTTAATCGTGTTACTTTGTCAAAGATCTATAACTCCAATCATTTACAAAGTTTTTAATTCAATTGATATTCAAAGAATTTCAAGTCTGTAAATTTGATTCATTGCTCGTCTCCTTTAAAGTAATATAAATTTATAAATTTCCTTATAAAAACTTGAGAAAAGATGAAGAAGAAAAACAAATTCAAACAAAATGCCTCAAATGATGAAATGATCCTCCTCACTTGGATACCCCCAAGTTGTTGAAGTTGATCCAGTTCTTGTTACGCATATTATACACGATCCTCTTGAATGCGTAACAGTTCTCAATAGTGTGCCCTGAGACACCACCATGATATTCATAATGAGAATTCTCATCATACCACTTGGGGTATGGGGGCTTCATGGGTTCCACCGAATATGGTGACACTACGTGGGAGTCAAGAAGTTATTGATAAAGCTCTTTATATGTCATCAGAATAGGGTCAAAATACTTCATTTCCTTCCTAGGTTCCTTGGAATCTTGTTTAGAAGTACCTGACGGTACATCTGCAGTTAATTTTGGGCTAGAGATTGTAACACCTTTATTGACGTGTTTATGTTGTTAATCTCTCTATCCCTCTCCCTCATAAGAGGTTTTTTACTGGCATCCCTATCCTTAATTTTGCCTTGCTTTATGGCCGAATCGATCATTTCTCTGACCATAACTATGTCTAAAAAGCTTCTTGATGTGATTGCAATCAGGTGTCTAAAGTATGGAGCCTTCAAGGTCTGTACAAAAAGCTTCCGGGTTTTTTTATCCAAGGACGGATGAACTTGTACAGCCAAATCCCTCTATTTATGTGCGTATTGCCTGAAACTCTCGTTATACTTCTTTTCCATGCTTTGTAGTATAACTCGATCTGGCCTCATATCGTTGACATACTTGTATTGTTCCAGAAATAACTTGGCTAAATTCTTCCAAGTCTTGACATGGGATCTGCTTAGCTGATTATACCATCGGATGGTTGAGCTCGACAGACTCTTTTAGAAGCAGTGGATCAGGAGTTGATCATTTCCTCCATATCCTGTCATTTTTTGGCAGAACATGGTGATGTCGGCGGATGAGCAACTGTTCCCAATAAACTTCTCAAATTTCAGGGACTTAAATTTCGGAGAAATAACCAAGTCTGGGACTAGATTGAGTTCTGCGACATTGACTTCATGGTAGTCATGGTCTCCTTTAACTACCTATATTTGGTCCTCCAATTGCTTGATTTTCTCCTCTATCTTCTTTGCTTTGTCCTCTTCGTCCAAATTCGTATATGGTAATAAACCGGATTGTTTCAGGGTTAAATACAATAGTCTGTATCTTTACAGTAGATAGGGTTTTTACCTTTGTAGCAGATAGATCCCCTTGAAGTTCGGGTAAGATTCCAGGTGTGATAACCACTTTTGGGATAGGTGGTATAGTTACCCCTTCCGATGAACCTACCCCAATTGCACTCGCTTGATCTAGACCAGACAACTTGGCCACAATTTGATCGACCAAGGACTCTTGGCTTTTCATGGTTGTATCCTGAGTACTCAGACTGCTCTGGTTTATCTTATCTTCTAGCTTTCTCTGTAACTTCAACATGTTTTCTTTGAGTTAAACAATTTTTGCTTCCATCTTCTTCTTTTTCAAACGGGTATTATACGAATAGGGTGTGTCCAATGCTTGAGGTGGTGTATCCAATATTTTTTTCTTTTGATGAGAAATTCTTCTGTTAGTTAATGTGAATGCAAAGAAATGAAAATAACAAAATGCAAAAATGTCTAAATGCATGATGCATGAAATGTTCGAGGCATTGATCCGAAAATGTGTATGTTATTATAAATAATCCTTATTGGGGACAAAAGTGTTACGTCTTAAGAGACAAAAAACATTTTAAAGGTATAGACCCCAAACAACTTCTGACAGGTTGACTTATCTTCTGCATTCATCTATCACCGGTTGAATACCTCGTCGAACCGTTTCGACCTCTCTGAGTTGCTTTTTTACTTGTCCCAAGAAGTCTCGAATGGATGCATCACTGGTTTTCACTCTCTGCTGAGTTTGTTCCCTAATGGAAAAACCATTGGAGCCCTCTATCAATAGGAACCATCTGAAGTTTATCTGCTCGTTTCTTGAATTCATCAACAATGGCTTCCAGTTTCAACTATCGCTTTGTCATCTTGTTCTTGTTGCCTTTTAAGGGACTCCTCAGGTCAGTAACCTTTTCTTGTCTTGTCACTGCAACTTTTGTCAACCTGTTTTGGAAAAGTTGACTTTTGATGCGCTTGGTGTAAACTTGGTCCATTCTGAGTCTTTTCTGACCATTGTTGGACTTTTGAGCTTTTCATATCTTGTATTATAACCCCTTTGTCCATTAATACAAATTATTTACGTTTAACGAACACGTTTTAGTGGATCAATAGCCTCTTTTTATTATGCAAATGCTAAAAAAGACAAACACGAAAGCAAAAAGTTAGTAAAATAAGAATAATAATAATGAAAGTAAAAAGGTAGAAAGAAAAGCAAGCTGTATGGTTAGGGTAAAAATATATTAGGTTTTGAAATGGGGTTTTAGGGTAGTCTCTAATTCTCCATAGTCTCTCAGTTTAGGTTCTAAAAAAGGTACCCGAGTTCTCCTTGCTGGTGCCCCCTAGGCTTGCCAGACCCTTAGTCCTAAGCCCATTACAACCTTATATGGACTAAGTTAAACTCAAGAGGATACATTCTCTTATGCCCATACGGAGAATAAATTCACACGAAGGCACAAGGTATATGAATCCCGAAAGTTACTTGCTAGGCACATACGGAGAATAAATTCTCACGAGAGCGTCGGTTTCACCCCCACTTAAAACGGGTTTGGAGATCGAGTTTAGAACCTTAAGTGAAAAAGAGTTTGATAATTGAAACCATCAAAAGAAATTATCAATACAACTATTTATTTGAAAATGTAATCAAAAGTAAGTAATAAAGATCGAAAAGTTACCTTAAAATTTAAACTTACCCTTTTGATTAAAAATATAACTGGAAATTACCTTAGCCTGATTCACTTACCTGTCCCCAACTGAGTCGCCAAGCTATTGAAACCGTCTTTCGGGTGGTCCTAGAATTGGGCTTCGACTTGAATAAAATGTGTTGGTGCCACCACCGATCATTTATTTTAAAGATAAATAGGTTTATCGGATACCTTTATTTCTTACCTGATCTGCATCTTACCAAAGATATGTCAGATTCGGGAGTCGGTTACAGTCAAGGAAGGGTCATCACTCTTGAACTGCCATTTCGGTACTACGTAATTTCTAGTTGTCTTTAATTAAGAAAGTTGCAAGTTAAAAAAAGGTAAAAATTGATCTGAATTACTTACTTCTGATTGATTGAAAACGTACCCTAAAAAAAGTCAGAAAAATATTAAAATAAAATACATAATAAAAAAACAATAACTATAAAAATGTCACGAAATAAAAAGAAAATAAATAAATAAGTAAACCAATAAAAACCAAATAAGTTAACTAAATTACGGAAATAAATAAAATAAAATAAAGAAAAAAAAGAAATAAAAAGAAAAAACAATAAATAAAAAACAAAAAAAATAATAATAAAAAAATAAAAATATATAACTATTAGGTAAAAAAAAGAAAATAATAATAATAAGTAGGAGAGAGAAAAAATAATAAAAAAGAAAACAATCACATCACCGAAAGAAAGAAAAAAGTAAGTAAAAGTTTGGTGAGAGAGATGAAAGAAAAAAAGAGGGGGCCTAGCAAATAATTGTGAGGTGATATATATATAATATAGCATTTAATAAATAAATTAAATAAACAAAAAAGAAGAAAAACGTTATGATACACATATATATAAGTAAAAATATTAGGTAAAAATCATAAATATATATATATAAAGAAAACAAAAACAGTATATAAGTGTATAATAATATATAGTATTAAATAAGTAAAAATAAATAATAAAATATATACATATAAAATATTAGGTAAAAACAAAAAAAAGTAAAATATATACATATATAAACGTATAAAAAAATTAGAAAAAAATAAATAAAAAATAAGATAAATAAATAAAATTAAATAAAAATAAATAACAAAAAATAAATAATACAAATAAATAATAAAAACCAAACAAATAAAAAAATAGAACTTAAATAAAATAAAAAGAAGAAAAAAATATATATAAATATAAATAAAAATAAAAAAATACATATATATAAATAATGTTATGTAAAAAATATAAAAAATAAATAAAAAACTATATATCAAATAATAAAAACAGAACCAAGAAAAAAATTAAATATAAAAAATGGAAAAAAAATAATATATGTATATATATATACACAAATAATATGGGTTAATTTGAAAGAAAAATCAAAGTTAGTGAAAAAATTAGAAGCAATTCGAGGTTGAAATTGATTCAAAGGGACCAAAACATATTTTAAAGCGTGCAAGGGACTAAATACGTGATTCATCCCATTTCTGCTCAAAAATGCGCGGACCCTGTGGTCGGATCAAGTCACGCGCGGGTCACTCACTGGGTCGACTATAAATGTCAAACACCACTAACACATTTCATTTTCAAAACCTTCCCCAAACAGATTAAAAGGTTCCCCAAAATTTCTCTAGCGAAGAACACGACCATCTTAAAAACCCAGAAATCGATGACACCGCCTTGCCGGCCGTCGTTGATCGACGCCGGCCGCCGGTCATCGGCGGCGAAACATAAAAATTTTATTTTTCCGAAAGCTTTTCCCCTCCCATCTTGAAAAACTGAACCTTTTTTTAAAAATTAGCCCCGGGAAGGGCTAGATCTGAGTTTGAAACTCTCGAGCCCTCCCCTCCGATCATCGACTAAAACTTCCCCTTTTCGATTTTTGGGGTAAAAAACAACCAATGCACGAATAATAACAACATGCAAGAGAAGGCCACTCGAGGTAAAAAAAATTATCTTTTATTCATTTCGAAATTTTTACAAAAAATGCTTCGATAATCTGCGTAATCTTGGTATTTTTCTCGGTATTTCCTGTGTAATCTCTTGTGTGTCCTTGTGTTGGGTTTACATTCCTTATTTATAGTCTAAACAAGGCCTATTTTTAGTGAATTTGATTCCGAGTAAAATACTCGGTTTGTTGTTGTTGTTGTGACTTGGTTGTTTGTTGTTGCCGAGGGAACCGTTGGAAAAAAACGAGGGAGAGGCGTGCGGCTGTGGATCTCACTTGCGGCGCAGAAAGAGAGAATAGGTGAAGCTAGGGTTTCCAAACCCTAGTTGGACCGATTTAGATTGAGGTCGGTTCGCGGGTCTAAAAACGGGTCGCCCACTGTTTGGGTTTCTACAGCTTGGGCTTTTATGTTTGTAAACACTGGGTTGGGTCTAAAAAAATACAAGGAAATGATAAGTCTGTGTATGTGTTGTAAAACAATGTGTATAATAATATAACATATATATGGTATGTAATATATATAACGGCATAATATATATTATATAATTATAGTACCTCACATTATGAACTTGATATGAGGAAGGATTAGAAAGCCAAGTGACCACCATAACACAGTCACTCTCGATTATTAGTACCTTTTCTTTAAACTACCTTAAGTCCATGAACAACTTTATTGCAAAGTTAAAAACCAAGATTTCTACTTAGATCGAGGATCCACTCTCGATTGGGACCGAGAAGGACATTAACGAATTACCATCGTGATCTCAGAGGATCCCGCCAATCCCACCCTTTAGACCATCTACTCGCATAGCGTTGTCGACATTAAACTTTAAGGAATCCCTAGGAAGCGGAATCCAAGCCTCCCCAAATTTTATAACTTTCATTTTTATAATGGCGTCGTTCGCAAACGAAATGTCAGCAGCCAAAAGCTTCCAAACTAATGAGGGAGACAGGAAATTTAGACTTTAGCCAACACGCTACACGAAATTTAACCAGAAAAACCACCTGCAACTAGCGGTATTAAAAAAATACCCGGCCCGTTAACTTACAAACACCAATTTAAAACACGGTAATTTTTAAAAAAAAAATATTACTTGAATGAATTGGGTATCCGACCCATGATTTTTCTTGGGTAGTTCGGTCGAGTTCAATCTAAAATTTTTAATAATCGGGTACCCGATCCGACCCATTAGTTTTAATTAATATATATATATATATATATATATATATATATATAAATATATTAGTTTAAATTATATTTTTATTTTAGGTTCCTTCACTTTAAAACCAAATTAAAATCTCTAAATTTTTTTCTAAGCTTGTATTATGCACATTTAAGTTTTAATTTAAAAAAAACTTAAATAATTTGTCAATATGAGAATTGAAGGAAAAAATCACAATCGATATTAACATTTTTAATATTCTTTAGAAATAAACTCAATATATACATATATCCAAATATTTATCCTTAAAACTAATTTTACATCTTATATGGATTGTGTATTATGAACTTTTAAATTTTATGTATTTACTATGTGATTTAAAAAAAACTTAAATAAAAAAATAAAAAAATGAATCGGGTACCCATGATTCGAAAATATGGGTACTCGGATTTTAAGGGTACATGACTGTTAGGATTTTCGGAAGCTCGAATTGACAACCGGAACGGTTTGTAAAGAGGGGTCGGAACGGTTTTGTGTTTAGGGAGTAAGGAGATTGAAAGATAGAGAATTGCACAGCGATTTATAGTGGTTCGACTTTCTCAATCAAAGTCTACGTCCACTACCTTAGCTCCTCACCAAGGATTTTCCAACAAATTCACTAATTTGTTCTTTCTTTTGAGGATAAAGAGTAACCTTACAAACTCCCTAGTTTTTCCGGGCTAAACTAGAACCTTTCCCTAGCTTTTACACGGGATTAGCTAGAACCTTTCCCCTTTACAAAAGGATAAAATAAGTAAACAAGAAAACCTCTCTAAGGTAGGTGTTTACAAGATTGAGCTCACAAGAACAAAATATTTACAAGAGAAAGATGAAATAAGATTGAAAAACTCTTCTCTTGTGTTTGATTGCTTGGATAATTGTTCTCTACCTTCTTCAAGTGTCCTCAGCTTGTATTTATAGCTTGGAATGAGTTTGAAGTCGTATATAGCCGTTGGGGATGTTTTGGAGCCGTTTGGGAATGATTTTTCTACTCAAAAAGACTGCCCAGAATGGGGGGAATCGGTACCCCTTCATAGGGAATCGATACCCCTTCATAATATTCAAATATTATGACCGTTGGGCTGATGAACAGTGAGGGAATCGGTACCCCCTTGGGGGGAATCGGTTCCCCTTTTACAAACTGGAATTTTTGAGCCTCGGGTTACTGTTCAAATAGTGATTTACTGTTCAAATAGTAATTTACTGTTCAAATAGTAAATTACTATTCATAAAAACATTTTTGTGCTCAATTTTAAATTAAAAGAACTTTGAATTATTTTTGTAAATTTTGAATAAATTCAATTAAGTCCAAAAACATTTTGTAAATTCAATTCAAGTCCAAAAATCATTTTGTAAATTCAATTCAAGTCCAAAAACCATTTTGCCTTAAATTGTTATATCGAAACATAGTTCAACAATGACTATTGGGTACCCGAACTTAACAGGCCAGGTCACGGGCCAAAAACTATACTACTCGAAGAACTGGTTACTCGAAGTAAAATGCTGGTACCCTGATTTAAACATCCCTACCTGCAACACTAAAAATATTATATAAATAATAATATTATTATTATTAATTCAAAAAGACTTAAAATAATCGCCACCCATAGTTGATTATCTTCAACCACCTTTGACCTTCAAAATTATTTGTATATTAAATAATAATAAAAATATCAAGTCATACAAAAATAATAATAAAATAATTCAGAATGATTAAAATATGAGTAATTTGAAAGTTTGGTGAGTAAATTAGAAAAACTAAAAATACAATAAGTGAAATAAGAGAGAGAGTAAAACTCAAAGAGGAATGGTGTTTTTTACCCTTTAATTAAGGGTAAAATATGCATTTAGTACCTAAACTATCAATTTTGTTCCGTTTTAATACCTAAACTTTTAATTTTTTTTCAAAACCAAATGTTTAGTGTTTGTTTTATTTTAGTATCCCGTCGTTAAAAGCTTAACACATTTAGTACATAAATTATCAGTTTTGATCCGTTTTAGTACTTAAACTTTCAAGTTTTTTTTCAAAGTTTAACAATAAATTTTGAACAAGGGTACTAAAATGAAACAAAAACTAAAATTTAGGTATGATTTTGAAATAATTGAAAGTTTAGGTACTAAAATGATCAAAACTGACAGTTTAAGTACTAAATGCCTAATTTACCCTTAAGTTAAAATAAAAAGATTTAAATTTAAATATAATTATAAATAAAATACCTGTTAGTTTCTAAAATAGTAAAACATATTTCTAAATTATTTAATCAAACTCGACCTTTAATGAATCCAAACTTTGGCTGTTCTTATCACGATTACACGCTACCTCAAGTTCGTATGTTTGGCCGCCGCGCGGTTCATGAAGCATTACCAGTTGGTAGCCCACTTGCCCACGTCTGTGCTCTTGATGATCGGTGTTGTTTATGTGGATTCCGGCAGAAACGGTCTCCCATGCAGACCCGGCTATTAGAGGGAGCGCCGCCCGGAACGATTGCTCAGGACCCTCATTTTTTTCATTTTTATAATTGAAGTCCCTATTTTTATCTTTATAATTAGGTCTTTATATTTTTTGAATCTTATATTTTACTTTTATAATTGATGTCCTAATATTATACAATCTTACTTTTTATTTTTATAATTGAAGTCTCTATTTTTTCAATCCCTTTTTGTACCTTTATAATTGAGCCCCTAATTTTATAATCTCACTTTTTTACTTTATAATTGAGGCTTTTAAGTTTTTTCAATCTTACTTTCTACATTTTCAATTGAGGCACCTAAGTTTTTTAATCCAACTTTTTTAACTTTATAATTGATACCCTTAAGTTTTTTAATCTCACTTTCTAACTTTCTAATTGAGGCCCCTAAGTTTTTTCGATCTTAATTATACCTTTATAATTGAGACCTCTTGTAACATCCCAAAATCAGAGATAATGACTAAAATGTAAGTTTTGAAACTTTGAGGTATGATTTCAAAAAATTGATAAGTTTAGGGACTTAACTAGAGAATTTTGATGTTGGATTTAATAGTAAAGTGTGAAAGTAATAAGGGTATTATGGTCTTTTCTAAGAGAAGATTTTTATTTTCTCTTTTTAAGGGATATAAACAAGTGGATAATGGAAGAAAGGAAAAAAGAGAAGTCTGCAACATTGTTATCTTCTTCCTCGTTGCTGAAGAGCTCTAGTTTTAAAGGTGAGTTGGGTATAACTGTTTATTTCTTGAATCTTTAAGTTGGTTCTTGTTCTTTGAGTGTTATATAAGCTTAAGGAAAACTTATATAAGATTAAAACAACAAGACAAGAGAATTAGAAAAGAAATTGTAATAAGGGTGTAGAAGTGAATTATTGATATAATATAGTTTTTGAAGTTTTGTTGATGAATTTGACTTGTCATAAGATGGATTAAGAAGTCTAAAGTATTAGAAATGGATTTAGAACACCTTGAAAGTTTAGTAAGATTATTAGTTTCAAGAGTTATAGTGAGATATTGAAGATAATGAGGTGTTATAGTGCTAAAAGATGGTTTAAGTATCTATAGTTGATTTTAAAGGCATAAAAAAGCTAAATAAGGAAAGTTTGGGTAAAATATTGATAATTTCGGGTTAAAAGTATATTATGGGTTAGCAGTATCGATATTGGTTGAGTGAGTACTGATACTACAAGGCAAAATAGATGATAATTATGCGTAGGGTATTGATACTGCATGAACAATATCGATACCATAAGGCAAAAGTGGGATAAATATTCATGGGGTATCGATATTGAAGTGGTAGTATCAGTACCATGGGTATTGATACCAATTGGGAGGTATCGGTACCATTTCTTGCATTGTTCAGAATTCAAAATGGGTATCGATACCGTGGGATGGTATCGATACTACAAATATAGAGGTATCGGTATTGTGCTTGTAGTACCGATGCTACCTAAGTTGGAATTAAGGAATCAATGATTTGTTTATTTTATATTAGTAAGAATCTTTTCGAGTAATTCGAATCTCGATATTTATTGGATTGTACATTTGTGTAGATAAAGATAGAGAGCAAAGTCCAGACAAGTTGACCAAGTAATAGTCATCGAGAAAGAGATAAGAGATAAGTATTGACTAGTGAGACCAGGTGAGTGCATAATATTAACTATATGATAATTAATGGAAATAAGACTTGTGATAAGTCTATTTTCCATATTAGAGTATATGCATATGAGTGTATGTGTCATATGTTATTGCATGAGTTACATGTTATACTATGTATGTTAAATGAGTTATGTGAAGTGTGATATAATTGAATTATGTGATGTCATGAACCTGGAATATAAGCTATGTGGTATAGATATAAATGATTATATAAACATGAAAACTAAGCCATTTGATATGACCTATGTGATTGTATGAGAAAGGCTATGAATTATATGTGAACATGTGAATACATGTCTATGAGATAAGCCATATGACTATGAGCTATGTGATAAAAAGTTATGTGATTACATGATCACAAGATATAAGCTATGTGACATGAATTATATGATAAGAAACTATGAGATTATATGCCTATGTGATATGATTGTGTAAATATGTGACGAACATAAATGATAATGCTCATGTTATGTGATATAAGAGCTAGGGGTATAGTTGGCATAACAAGAGTCGAGGGTTATACGTGGTCCTTCGGGATATATATGTAATCCTTTGGAACATATATACGGTTCTTTGAGACACATATTTGGTCCTTTGGAATATATATGTGATCCTTAAGGAGTGGTCCTTCGGGACATATATGTGGTCCTTCGGGACATTTCTACGTTGTCCTTCGGGACAAATTCTATTTGCCCCTAGTGGGAATTTATACGAGGTGTGGTGACAACATATGTGCACAACCTCAATGTACTCATATATCTTTAGTTCTCAGAAGTATACATGGGGCTAATAAAAGAGATAATCTGAAGAAACCTTGTGTGATGTTATGTGTTTAGCTTTGTGAGACATATGATATGATGTGCATAAATGTTAAGAATAAGATCACATGATTAAAGGAATGAATGAAAATAATATTGATAATAATAAGAATGTGAATGATGATAATGATATTATGTATGTATGCAATAGTCATATGAAATGTTATATGATTTTGCATGTTATTAGTGTGTGGATTGTTAGTGCATTGTTAAATAATTAAAGTTTTCCTGTATTCATTTTATATGCCTCACTAAGTCATAGACTTAGCGTGTAAATGTTTCATATGTAGGTTTCGAGAAGATTAAGGAGCAAATAGGAGCAAGACAAGTTAGTCTCTGCTTTCCAAAGATTATATCAGAAAAGAGTTTTGAATCATATGTATTTTGGTATATTAAATGTAGTTGGCAGTACTAAGAGATAACAATTGAATATGCTCTGATATGTTTTGTAAATCCAATTGTTTTTAATTAATGTAAATTATTCGGCTTTGATTTTAAATGGGAATTTGAAATTCTTTATTTACTTTGTAAAAGCATATGTTTTGAAAAGTCAATGTGATACATCGGATTCGTATCCGGGTCGGGTATGGGTATGGGGGTGTTACACCCCTAATTTTTTAATCCCACTTTTTTAACTTTAAAATTGAGGTCCTTGCAATTTTTTAATCTCACTTTCTAACTTTTTAATTGAGGCTCATAAGTTTTTCGATCTCAATGACACTTTTATAATTGAGGCTTCTATTTTTTTAATATCGATTTCTACCTTTATAATTAAGGCCTCTAATTTTTTTCAATTTCATAAAATTCTCAATTTCTCATCTTTTTTCCATCTTTCTCGTTAATTCATTTAATTTTGAATTAAATCTAATCATATTTGTCTCTCTTTTTTACCGATCTTATTTTTCAATTTACCAAATGTTCTTTAACTCTTAGTCTTCTCCAATTTCAATCTAAAGATAACATAATATGTTATTCTTTATTTTTTAATTTATTATTCAGAATCAAACTCCATATCATAATTTATACTCACATTAAATTTTTTTATTCTCTTAATCGTATTTAAGGTGTTTTCTTAATAAAACAATGAAACTAATGTTCGAAAAAGTTTAGTAATTTTTCTACGATATTGAATTAATTGTTTAAAGTAATGAAATATATTTTCCTTCAATTAAGGATTCATGGCCTATTTTTTTTTATTTTCGCTCAGGGCACCAAAATATTTGAGACGGCTCTGCTCCCGTTGAGGGATTACTCGTTGGTTTCTCCAATCCTGATAAAGGCTGGTTTCACGAGCGCGTCGATTACAGGACTTTTTCTCTTTTGGTGCATGGCTAGAGAACATGATGCTCGACTTAACTGCTAATCGCTTCATTCAACTTTTGATTTTACTTTGGCAGCTATGGCATCGTTGGAATTTATATTTTCATGAAGGTCAGCTTTTACCAAGATGTCATTTGATCGCTTCGGCTAATGCACTACAATCAACATTCTCATTGGCAATGACTACATCATCTTCATCGTTACCCGGGTTGTACTCAAGTTTGTCTGTTCAACGATGGCAGAAACCTTCGGCCAGTACATTCAAAATTAATGTGGATGGGGCTTGTCCTCGTTCACCGGCTTCTACGGTTATAGGCGTCATCATCCGGGACAGTGACAGATTAGTCTGGTCGGGTCAAGCTCTACCAGTTTCTACGACTCGTACAGCAGGTATCATTGAAGCAATGGCGCTTACTCGAGGAATTCGGCTAGCGGTTGAATTGGCGCTTTCATCGGTTGAGGTAGAATGCGACTCCATGAACGTTGTGCATCAACTTTAGAACGCAGATACTGACCATTCTGTGCTTCGGTTCCACCTTCTTGAAGCAAGACAATTGCTAACATCTCAACTCTTTTTATCAGACGGGAAACCAACGGGACAGCACATGCACTTGCAAATTATGCAACAACATCAGCATCGCCACTTTATTTTACTACTGTAATCCCAAACTGGGTCTATTCCATTGTATCTGCTGATTCTATGTTTTCTTAATGAACGTGGGCTAATTTTAAAAAAAAAAAAACTACCTTTAAACTCAACAATTTAACATTCAATTCAGATAACCACTAATTTTTTAATAGAAAATAGAGAGTTTAAAATATATTAAATAGTGAGTGGCTATTTTATAATTTTTAATAGTTGAAAGACTCAACAAAACAATACTATATAATCAGATGATCATTTTATAAGGATCATTTGTATATTTTACTCTAAATTTAAATATAATTAAAAATGAAAATGTTTGTTAGTTTCTAAAATAGTAAAACATATTTCTAAATTTATGGAATCAAACTCGACCTTTAAACTCGTATATATTTATAGCGTCTTCAAATTCCATACTTGATCGGGAAAACTTAATCCAACCCGGAGTTGTCGACAGCTATACAAACACACCGGAGTTGTCGACATTTTGATAATCAAATTAAAATTAAGAACGTGAAAAAAAATTATTTTTAGTTATTTTTTAATCGTTGGTTTTTAAGATATGTCGTCGGAGATCGAGGTGGTGGAAGAGGTTCAGCCATTTAAACAATCGGGTGCCGTCGTGACGAATGAAATTGTATATGGGCAAGCGTATAATGGGGTTGTTGGTAATCATAATTATTACGAGAGCTTGAGGTCCGATATATATAGCGCTGCTGCTTATGGGGATTTGGAGAAGCTTCAGAGGCTGGTTGAGCACGAGGGTTGCTCTGTTTCAGTGCCTGATGCCCTTGGTTACTATGCTCTCCAGTGGGCCACTTTGAATAATAGAACCGCCGTTGCCCACTATATCATCGAGGTTTGTCTCTTCTTTTGTGATTGTTTGATGGATTTTCTGGATTGGCATTCTTTGCTAGAGTTGGAAGCTTTTCGTTTTGAATATTTGGGTGTAATGGGATTTGGTATCTGATATATATAATGTTTTTCCTTGAGTAGGTTTATTGAATTACTTTATTATGGGGATGCTGAACTGGATTTTGGGAATGCGAATTGAAAATAAATGCTATTGACGTGTTGGGTTTGAAGTTTTGATTTGGATTGAATTCAATTAAACTGAGTAGTTTCCGGGTTGTCTTGATTTGCTAGCATGGTGGAGATGTTAATGCCAAAGATTACAGCGGGCAGACGGCCTTGCATTGGAGTGCAGTACGAGGTGCAACACAAGTTGCTGAGATTTTACTCCGAGAGGGTGCTCGGGTGGATGCTGCAGACATCTATGGCTATCGGGTTAGTTTTTCTTCGATGTGGTTGAGTTTAATGCCGATGTAACTACTTTTTCTAACATGTGAAACATGAAATGTGGGGCTATCAGATTTTGAGACTCAGAGCATATTGAGCAACGACATGTGTTTTCTGCATCAAATGGGTTTCAACTTCTTAGTTTAAT
Source organism: Hibiscus syriacus (assembly GCF_006381635.1). Lineage (NCBI taxonomy): Eukaryota > Viridiplantae > Streptophyta > Magnoliopsida > Malvales > Malvaceae > Hibiscus > Hibiscus syriacus. The sequence continues at coordinate 30,542 of NW_024062204.1, forward strand.
GCTGAAAAATATTCTTATACATTTTTGTTTGACAATATAATCATGGCTGTATTTCTTGATTTTCTTTCAACCTCCAGGTGCAAGCATTCTTATTTTTTATTTTTATTTTATTTTTGTAATTTTCTGCAGATAACACATGTTGCTACACAATATGGCCAAACTGCTTTTCTCTATTACGTTGTTTCGAAATGGAATGCTGGCCCTGATTTTCCTGATAATGAGGGAAGGAGCCCTTTGCACTGGTACATGTGGAGTTCTACATTCACCTTATACTTATTCACTTGAAATTTTGTTTTTGGTACTGAAAATTTGTTTGATGCACTTGCTGGTAAGTAAGACTGCTTTGAGTTGGTGAGTTACTGATTTTGTGATGCCTTGTGATGATGGTAATAACTAATAAGCTCCTGCGTAGTCTTGACTTTGTGAATCTGAAGTTACAATCAGAATTTAACCTACTTGTGTAATTTTTATTGTTGCTGTTTTCGTTCTGTAAGTGTCATTTTTTTCGTTTGTGTTATTTTGCCAAGTTTAACAAGTTCGCATGCACATTTTGATTACTTCATTTGTTTACCTAGAATTGGTTGATTGTACTAATGAAGTTTACAAGTGCTAGCTTTATTATTTTTATTCTCACTTCCTTTCAATATGGGCAACACTAGGGCTGCTTATAAAGGTTTTGTTGACTGCTTACGTCTTCTTTTATTTCTCGATGCACATAGAGGACGTCAAGACAAAGAGTGTAATTTTCTAAATCTCAGGTTGAAAGTGCCATTTCTAGGGAATTTCCTCTGGATAATCTATAGCCTAAACATTTTGTACATGCGGAATGTAAGATTGCATGCAAAATTTGCTTAGTTAACCATGATTTAACTTTATATCAGGTTGCACTCCTCTTCATTGGGCAGCTATTAAGGGTAACCTAGAAGGTTGCCTTAAACCTGCACAGCTTGCTTCTGAAAAGAATCACAGAAAAGTTGCATTTTTACTTGTAGGTTCAATACCATTTTAACCTGGCTATTGATTATTCTTTGATAAATGATCGTTATGTATTTTATTTTATTTTATTTTTTATTTTCGTTCTTACACAGTTTATGCTCTTTGTTGTTGGTGTTGACTCATGAGTGCCGGGGGCTGAATGAAAGGCATATCTTGCTTCGTCTTCTGCCCACATAGAGATTGAAGGGGTTTAATTACTGATAAGAACACCAAAAAGAAAGGGGGAGGGGGGGAATCCCAATCATTACATAAAGGAGAAAATTGTAGTCTCTGTCCATTTTAATTTGTTGGGAGCAGCTTGGAATGATGATGCCATACGCATATACATACTCAAAATGTTCTTCCCCTTGTTTATGCTGCAACCAGGTTTATGGAGCTGGGATTTCTCAAATAACAATTATTTTTATTGTTGGATAGCTTAATATTTACCTTCCCTTGTATAGACTTATAATGATCGCACATTTGAAAATTTTGTGCCTTCACTATGAGAACTATTTAGAGGCAATTATAATTGATTTTGACTGGTCTTGTTAATTGTCTCATAATAATCTGTAAAAATTCCCTATAGGTGGCTTAATTATTATCCTACATGTTCTCTTTTAATTGTGAAGATTATATGCTTATGAAATCAACTGAGCTATGCCCCAAACTATTTGTGTTTCTTAAACACCCAACTCTGCAGGGAAATGCTAGAAGGTTACACGAAAATCGCCATGATGGGGACCTATATTCAACCTGTCATAATGGGTGTGTCTCTCGATCTCTTCAGGACTATGTTGCTCCAACTCTTCTTCTTTATGTACCCTTTCTGACATATATTCAGACATGGTTATGGGTATTTGACCCTCCAAATAAATGGAAAATGAAAATGATCATTCTGTATTCGTACCTGAGTTTGAGTAACATATCTTCATGAGAGTTAATTGTTCTATACCATCAAGACTGTACCTGTCTCTCTTCAATACCTATTTATTTATAGGTGTAGCAGGTATATTCTTTGACGTGGACTTATTTTTTATTTTCTTTTAAAGGTCTTTTAGGTTATTATGACGCTGAATAAAGCTTTTCGGAGAGTTTCAGAGCTGGAAACGGAAACAATTGTTTTTGGAATCATTTTATGGCTGCAGTCAAAATGACTGATATATGTCTTATGGTACCTTTTAGTGTATGTGTTTTCTTCATGGACCTATTTTTCAAGTATTAGCAATCATATTCTTGGTGTTTTCCCATGCTTCTTTATGTCGGAAGAGTGGGGAGGGGTATGGGGTCGTTTACTTTGCCATGGGTAGTTGTCGCAGGAGTCAACATGTTGACTTGTATTCCAAGATTTACAAGGCCAGTACCAACGGATCAAAAAGATAATATGGGAAAAATCATAAGTGAGGTGCATTTTTGTCATTACTTTTTTTTTCTATGCAGCAAGGATCCCGATTTCATCAAGAGGAATGTCCATGACAATCAAGACATGAAAGATGATGTGCGTCCAGCTTTCCTTATTAAGCCTAACTGGTTTTTGTTTGATGTTAATCTTTTACCTTTCTGAAATTTGATTTTGTTTCTTCAAATCTTGTACATACCGTGTTTTAAATGATTAATACAGTTTATCACCATCGAACATTTTTTCTTTATTTCTGCTAGGAACCTTTACTGAAGATTGAGGTAAATAATCCAGCTTTGCTAGCTGGAAATTGGTCTCAGCTTTGTGCAACATGCAAGGTGCTTGCCAATTCTAGCATTTATTGCCTATATGTTATTCATTCGATAATTTCACTTTCTCTGTTTTGTTATTTTATTATATAGTCAGATTGTCAGGCCTCTTCGTGCCAAAAACTGCTCCATTTGTGATCGTTGTGTTGAACAATTTGACCATCATTGCCCTTGGGTAGCAAATTGTGTTGGCAAGGTGCTTTGTTTCCTCTGTTATTATTTTAATACTTTCTTTTGTTACATGTTTAACGTCCTGTACTCCAATTATACAATCAAATTAAGGGCTTGAATGCTCTTATACGTTGACTTTTATCTTCAAAGACATAGAAAATGTGGGTGAATTGCGATTGGGTGTTGGTTACAATTATGCTCATAGGTCGAATTTCCCATGAGGAAAGTGAATAGTATTTAATTATGATGAAGTCATTGTATCTGTTAATTAATTTCTTTTGGTACCTCGTGATGCAGAAAAACAAATGGGAATTTTTTGTTTTCATTGTTTTTGAAGTTTCAGCGATGTCGATTACTGGTGTAGTTGCTATGACAAGTATGCCTTCTATTCAAATTCCAAGTTCAAACTAGTTTCCAAGGTTAGCATAGTCATCTTTTTCCTCCTTGAATGTCCCACGAATGTTTCCTTTGACATACAGGAATCTTGACGGATCCAATGGCTTCATCCGCCTTTTCACCATTGCTGAACCATGCTCGTACTCGTCGTATTGGTGCATTATCATTTTTTATTGCGGATATTCTCCTCTTATTTATGGTGATCTCTAACTGTCTGTTTCTTGTAGGAATTACTTTATGTTGTTCCGACCTTGGCCTCAATTGAAAAATAGTGTGTGCTTCTTGATGTTTTTTTAGATTAGTCCGACGCTCACACTGCTGAGTTTTGGAGAGTAAATTTCTCATCGTAAACCACCATAAATCTTAATCAAACTGTAACAGGAGTTTATTAGAGATTATGGATTGAGCGAATGTCTCCGTACCTGCATCGGAAGTTTTGAGGTATGGATTAAAATGATCATGTGCCCTTTCCATCCCGATATGCATAATCAAGGCATTGTTTACCCCCAAGGGTTGAAATCTCAAGCCAACCTTCTGTCACATCATTTTTCTCCCAACATAATAGGGATTTCTGTCAGTATGCATGCTTACGCCGTTTCTTGTTTTGTTATTCCGACTATTCTTCTTTAAGTATTTATGGCCAACACGTGTCGGACATATATCTGGACATGGTAGGGGATGAAAGCATAGAGAAACTTGGAAAAAAATTAACGTACATAGGTCCAACATCTGATGTGGTACTTACTGTTTAGGTTGTAGAATATTTTGCATATCTAACTCCCTTCTGTTGAACGTGAATAATTGCTACAGATATCTCGGAATATAACAACGAGCGAAATGGCATATATCATGCGCTATAGTTACCTCAGGGGTGCTGATGGTCAGTTTAGAAATCCCTATGATCATGGATGTCGGAAAAACTGCTCCGATTTCCTGATCAACAGCTACCATGAAGACGTGCCAATTACTGAAGATTCAGTAGATTCCAAAGGAACTGGGTTGGTACAAATGTCAATGGAACCAAACTTGCAAAATGCTGATTCGCATGCTCTGGCGAACGGAAACGCCCATGTAGCTATACATGTTAATTCTAGCAACACCAATGCACATCATGGCCATGTTCATTCTTCGCACTGCAGCCATTAACAATAGCAAAGCGGAAAGCTGAGAACGAGCCTTTGGTATCAGATCTTGGTTGTGGATAGAGTAGCATTCATACTGTCGCAACTTTGCGATATTCACATCCAGATAAGTTCAAACTGATGTGCATCGGATTAAAAGCTTACATACATCCGGTTTGAGATTTTTTTGATCTATCAGTCACTCATCCTTTCTGTTTTCAGTTTATGGGTGCTGCATTTTTCCGACTTTTCGCATTTTCTCAATGGTTTTTCAGTCTGGGTGTTTGAAAGTAATCCATTTGGGGTAGATGTGAAGTATGGAACGATGTAAATAGTCTCATTGATAGTTTATTATTGTAATGATAATTATTTTTTTGATGAGATATTTTGATTAGTTTGAATGATTGATAAAGTGGAGGCGAAAGCTGAACAACAAATCAACAATCCTCAATCAATTATTCCAACAAACACTCGAATCAATCCAATACAAGAACATCTTTCTTCTAAATTTCTTAATAAGAAATAACTAAGATAAATAACAAATTGATCAATTTAAAGCAAATATCAAATCTATAAAATTATTACAAATAATGGATTCACTGTGTATGCATATTTTCTGCTTCTTTGAGGAAGGAAGCTGATGAAGGCTAAAGCAGAAACCGACTAGCAAAAATGAAATCCCTGCTGCTGCTGATGCTTCGTGTTGTCCCCGAATTTTGCATGGATAGTTTTGAACCTATTTCTTGAAAAAGGGAATCAATCAAACACCTTTAAGAACTGTAACAGTCTCTCCTTTGACTCTGAAAGTTCAAGGCTGATGCTTGATCTGAATGAAAATTGAAAGAAAAACCTGCAGGCGAGAAGACCCGAAGTTATTTCTGGCAATGAATGCTTAAAACGAATCGCATACGGTTTTCTCATAACTTGTTAATGGAGGTGAACAAACATGTAATTGAAAGTGACAGACCAATAAAAGTGCATGTGATGATTTCGGCATGCAGAAAACACATGAAGAAAATATTCATATTTTTCAGAGGTGAATTGTATCAAAATGTTCTATGGCATGATTGTGGTTTATTCTGAAGAATCAATCAGTTTACCTAAAAGAATCAGGACTATATATCTCACTTCAAGTAATATTATCCACGTGTTTTCCCGGAAACCCCACACAAAACAACATGCAGCTCATGCAAGCTCCAATGCATGATAAATTTTTGAAACTCGCCGTTGAAGTCATGGCTCTAGTCGGAATGATGAAAACTTGCTCTCCCATTTTTTAGCTTCATACATCTCATTCCATGCCTGTATTATCTCGTCAATCTTAAACCCTAAACCTGCAACGACAAAAAGATGAGTCATGCTTCTATGGTATATACAGATGTTAGATGCTGATGCAAAATTATGAATTTCAAGCAGTAAGTTACCTTCCACTGCATTGTTATTTGAACAATGGTTCTTTACCACAACAGCTATATCCGTAGGAGAAGCCCCAGCATGTTCGAATTTCTCAACAGCCACTTCCAAACATTCTTGCCAGACTGGTAGCCCTAGTTTGAATTCCATGATTGAACGTTCGTAAAGTATGGTGCCCCATAAAATGTTTATTTGAGCACACATGTTGACAGCCTGCTCAGCAGCCTCATCTGCTGATATATCTTTGAATAAACCATCCAATCCGATTTTCTGCATCTGGTTCTGTTCTTTCTTCGGTTTGGAAAACTCACGCAGGCATTGCACTTGTAACTCCTCCCACAGAAGCATGCCCTTTTCCATATTTTCCTCAGCATTGTTATAAAGTTGCAGAACTTTCTCAGAAGGCCAAGTTTCTAGATCAACATTGCTACCAATTGCATAATACCAAGAAAGTTTTGCCTGCTCAAACTGTTGTTGCCCTATAGCTAAATGAGCTTCATCGAAATCGGGTTTTGGTTCTCAGGGCTTCCTCATACCTCCTTCCTGCTTTGGTATATTCTAATTGTGCCCAATCATAGGTAGTTTTGATCTGCTGGAATACAGATTCTCTCGAGCCATCGTCCGTGGTGTACACCCTCTTCCTTGCCCTGGACATATGAACATTTCCCCAGTTGAACAATGCCAATGCCGTCAGCTCTTGAAATTTCTCAGCCGCCCTGCTGAAAAGGTCCTGGGCCTCTTCACTTGTAATTGTGTCCTCCATGGCCTCCAAATATTCCTTCATACCGAGTTCATGAAGATTCAAGTATGCATCTGAATCAAACCCAACATAGTTCTTAAACAGTTGGGCAAACTCGAGTATCCATTCCTCTATGCAACATGAATCTTTTCTTGCTTCCGTAACTGTTTTGGCATCCCCATTTTCAACTGCCTTACCTTGTTTTACGTCGAGATTGTGAACATCCTCACACTTGAATCTCTCAAAGAATGGATCCTGCTCAGAATTGACTACTACAACGTACAGCCTCGGGGAACCCCGGGATACTGCTGATATTTCGGCCAATCTCAGTTCTTCATCACTGGTGATTGTGACTAAATCGCCTTCTTCATCTCTGTATTTGATAAGAACTGCTTTCGAGCTAGGAAACCGATCATTAATAACTTCCCATAGTTGCAGAAGGCTGCAATTAAGTGTCAACCGAGTGCACCTTATATCTTCTCCGAAAATCAACTTCAAAGTCTTCTTTGGTTCTTCTTCCATTTTATTGCTGATTACCTCCTCTACAACCAGTTTATCCTCAGCCTTCTTTTCATCTGTGCTTTTGTCAACCTTCTTCTCCTGAACCTGGTCCACAGCGTTTTTTTCTTCAACTTTATAGAACTTCTTCTTGTTCTTCTTCCTGGCTTTCTCTTTGACAACTTTCAAAGCTTGCGAAGCATTTAAGTGTTCAACATCTTCTGGAGGCAATTCAATCACAGTGTCGTGCGCCCGTAACCCTTTTTTCTCAAGTGGATTTCATACTCTTTCTGAAATCTCTATTGCCAAGAAATTATTGGGCTCCATGTTGAGAACCGTACTAACATCTCTGAAAGCTAATTCGAACCGATTCAAAGCCTCGTAACACCTCGCCCTCTTCAGGAGGGCCTTGCTATTCTTAGGCATCACCTCTAAAGCCAAATTACATTGGTGGATTGCCCTGGGGTACTCGCTCAATCCCATCTGCATATAACATGCAGCCATATTGCTCCGAAGATGGCATACATCAACGTGATTCTTCGGAAGCATATTGAGGGCCTTTTCGAATTTCAACATTGCTCCTTCATGATCCCTCCTCTGAAACAGTTTGTTCCCTTCTTCCTTCAGTTCTTGAGACATGGAAACGAAAATCGCCATGTCCGAATTATGAGATTTTAAATTGATATCTCCGACTTTGCTATGCTTCACATTACTATCAACTACTTTTCCTGTTTGCTTCTTGTTCTTTACACTATTCTTCCCCATTGCAAATCGAACAATTTCTCAATTTTTTTTTTAAAAAAAAGCCCTAAACCCTTTATCTAATTACGAAGAAAAAATCATTACCCCCTTGAACTAAAGCCACACGATCTCCAGAAAATGAAAATTGGATTTTCCCTTAGATCACCCGGAAAATGAGAAAAAAATATTTATCCCCTCCAAACCCGGAATTCTCACTCCTTGAACAAAGAAATAAAAAATCCCAATTCAGAGAGAAACAAAACAATCCCAAAATCCTTAACTTCAGCTAAAAAGAAAAAACCATGATGAGGAAGAAAAGGATAAATTCAAGGCAGAGGAGATGGACTTATCTGGTAAATGAACTGAACGAGGTATGGAAATTTTCCGGGAAAACTCAAACAGAGAAAACTTTTCAATCAGAGAATCCCTTGGAGCCGAAAGAAAAACAGATCAACCAACCTTTCTCTGTTTTGTTTTGTATTAGGGGAATGCTCATTAATAATTTAATCTTGTTTTTATTTTAAAATTTCAGGAAAAATACAATGGAACCTTTTTCACTTTTTGTTTTGGGTAAAGTACACCATAGAATCAATCATTTTGGTCACTGAATTTTTTTTAAAATCATAAAATGATTATTAAATTTATCAAATAATTATAAAATAATCATTAAATTTATTAAATTATTGCAAAATAGTCATTAAATTTATCAAGTTGTTATAAAATGATCGTTAAACTCATCAAATATTTTACAAGTATTACAACATTAAAGTGATCATTTTGTAATCGTTTGAAAAACTAAATCATTGTTATGTGATTTTTAAAAGTTTAGTTATTAAAATAATAATTTGATCAAAATTTACGGACCTATATTATATTTTAACCTTTTTTTCACTGGGATTCCCAGGTTTATTGGTACGTCCAACGCAGACTCATAATAAAACCCATTTTTATACTTATTAATTGCTTTGAACTTTCAAAGTAATTAATTAATAGTTTAATAGTTTTCTTTCTCTCAGTACACATATCATGATTATCACTTTTTTAATATAAAACCAATGATTAAATACTTAAAGCTGATATTAGAAGATAACATCATCATATCGGTAAATATTTTGGAGCCAATCATGTTTAAAAATAAGTATTTGACTGAATCGAGTTAAAATTTTATATTTTTTATTAACGAGACTTGTTTTGTGATTTAAATTTTAATTAAAACTTTTTTTGAGTTGAAATAAAAAAATTTAAGTTAATCATATTAACTAGTATTTTTTATTATTTAAATTTGATATATGAAACTTTGAATCATGTCATTTATTTATTTTATTTTGACATAAATTAATCGAAAAGAAAGGAAAGCGCTTGCTTAACTTGAAAGGAAGGAACCATTTTAATTAATTTGAGGGTTGTTTATTTATTATTGAAAATTCTTATAAATCTTATTTACTAAAATTAAATCAAAATAAGATTGGATATCATTAATGGTGCGTTTGGTTCACGGAATGTAAGATTACCAGTGAGAATGTAAAATTACCAGGAAATAAGATTACTGAGAATGTTATAATTTGTGTTTGGTTGGTTTAGCAGGAATGTAAGATTACCGTGTTTGATTAAAAGAATAAAAGATTATTGGAATGTATATTTGACTAAATTGTCCTTATTATATATTTATTTTTTAACAAGTTGGAAAATATTTATATATTTTCTTTAAAAAATTTAAATTCATAAAATTTATATATATTTTTTACAAAATTGAAAATATAAAAAAGTTTAATGAAATGGTAAAATTTTATTTTAACCTCTGAACTTCGTATAAAATTTTAATTATAGATTTTTAAAAAAATATATAAAATAGTTTAAGGATAAATTTGTAATTTAACCTTCGTATAATTTTTATTATTTAATGACAGAAGAATGATATTTTTGAAAGAAAAAAAATTTAAGGACATTTTAGTCCAAAATGCCGGTAATATACCCAAAAAAATATACTATTAATAATAAAATATTACCGAGAATGAGATTCTCAACTAATCAAACATGAGAATATAAATTTCATTCTCATAAAAATCCTACATTTCTTAAACCCAAAAACCCCTAAACACAAAAAAAAAATAGAGAAGTACTACTGTCTCTATAGGAAATGTCTTCCCACAAAAGAGAGAGTGGGCCCGCACCTTCCATGTAACGATCACGCCAAGTGGTGGGTCCCAAAATAACTGCCAATCACAGTAAAATAATTAAGGTTAAATTATGTATTTAGCACTTAAACTATCAGTTTTGATCCGTTTTAGTACTTACTTTCATTTTTTGAAACCATACCTAACGTTTAGTTTTTGTTTCATCTTAATACTTTGTCGTTAAAAACTTAACGGACGGACTAACAAGACATAGCTCCTGTGGACAAATGACCAATCCAAATAATGGATCGCGAGCCATACCTAACGTTTAGTTTTTGTTTCATCTTAATACTTTGTCGTTAAAAACTTAACGGACGGACTAACAAGACATAGCTCCTGTGGACAAATGACCAATCCAAATAATGGATCGCGAGAGAACGACGAGTCCACCAACATGGTTCAGTTTTAGGCCTATCGGAAGGCTGACAACGGAGACCATATGATGAAAAGTCAAAGAATCCATTTTCGATTTGGGGAGATTGAGGCATTTTTCAATGAAACGGAGGTTGTAATCATGTTCAGGAGGTTGAAAAGGTGCGAACTAGAAAGTTTGGGCTTCATTGACCGACGGATGTGACAGCAGACAATTGCAGACGTGACGACGGTCGATGAGTCCATCCATTAAGTTTTTAACGTCGGGTACTTAAATAAAATAAAATCTAATAATTAGATATGATTTTGAAACTTTTAAAAGTTTAGATAATAAAATGGACCAAAACTAATAGTTTAGGTACTAAATGTGTAATTTATCCTAAAATAATTAAAAGGAAAACCCATAACCATTACTTGGTGATTGCAATGCGTAATGTTGGTAATTGCAATGCAAAGCCAAGACGGCTAGCTATCCTTTGTTCTAAGTATATATATTTTTTATTAAACTAAAGTGATTACAAAGTAATATCTGTTTTAATATAAGTATATTAAATGCAAGACTACTAGTTATCAAATTTGGTATGTTTAGTATTAAACTTTCATTTTTTTAAATTATATTCAAAGTTTAACTTTTGTTTTAGTACCCGTTCAAAATTTAAAGTTAAGTTTTGAAAAAAAATTGAAAGTTAAAGGTAGTAAAACGGACTGAAACTGATAGTTTAGGTGCTAAAAGCGTTAAATTTTTAACGTTGAGTACTAAAATGAAACAAAAACTAAAAGATAAATATGGTTTTGAAAAGATTAAAAGTTTATATATTAAAATAGACTAAAATTAATATTTTAGGTACTAAATATATAATTACCCAAAATGTAATTGATGTGTTTGAACCCACATCGCTCACCATATATTTAAAAAAAAAACAAATCAGATATAGGAATGGTAAAGAAAACGCTTAACAATTATATACTTGCCTTCCCAACTCAGATCGGATCGAAGCTTTTTCAGCCTTTTTTGTTTGCTTTTGGTTTTGGTGTCTTAAGATTAACGTGTCATCTTGTCTGGAAAAAACAAGTTGTAAGAAAAGATACCCTTCAAAAAACGTGACTTTCACTATTCAACCCCACCTCCCCCCGCTCCTTCCACCGTCCAAAATCTTATGGCCTCTGTTTCCACTTCTTAACCTACACGGGTAGTCACTAAATTTTTAGGGTATTTTTCATTTTGGTTATTAAATTCTTAAAACATACATTATAGTCATTAATTTTTATTCATTTTTATTACTGTCATTAAAGTTTCCTTTTTCAAAAAGCCTTAGTCGGTCAATCTCAAAGGTGAAAATGCATTTGGTTGCTCAAAAATTAAGTTTTAGTTTTGGTTCCAAGTGTTGAGCAGCAATGACAGGAAACAGGTACAGTCCATGGTGACGAGAGATTTTATGGTTTTGGAATTTGATCCAACCAAATGATGGTGCTAACAGTAACACTAGACATCCTTGTCCTTGGGCAGCCGACGTGGGATGTTTTTCTCCTGATTAGATATTATGGTGAAGTGGGCACTGAATTGTTGGGTTGCATAATCTATTTGATCTAAGAAGTAATATAAAGTTGGCTGTTTTTACTAATTTTATTCTTGACGTGTTCTTATCACTTTGGAATGGCTTGGAATCGAAGATCTAGTTCATACAGAGCGTTAAGGATAATTATATTAGTTAAATAACCATTGCAGGTGGTTGTATATGACGAGGAGGCCACTACTGCCTTCAACCAGAATCTCTCTGACATTGAAAGATCCTGGCTCAAGCCATGCTTCTCAAAGGTGTGACTTCAGTATGCCTTGAAATGATTATATTGAATAAAAATAAGAAAAATGCGAAAAGAAAAAGGACTAATAATCATACCTACAGGTATCATGCTCATCAATATTCGAATGGAACTTCATGTGATCTTACTAATCAACCCCGAGAAACTGAGGTACGAAGCAATGAAGTAGAGAAATCATTAACGGTTTTTGGTTTTGCTGTGGGAGGGAAGAAGGACCATTGTTTTTGTGTTTAGATTCATCACTTCTCTAAAGGTGTCTCTCATAGAGACCAGACTGTTCTGCTTATTACAAGCAATGCAAGCTAAGCAGTGTACTGTGATCACCCATAGAGAGCAGACCGGTCTTCTCATTACATGATACTTAGCAGAATACTATGATTTCAGGTCGGAAAATGCATGGAAACATTATTTCAAGCAAGCAAACAAACTTATAGGGTTTTGATTTAACTCTTAAAGTACTTGTTAACCCGACCAGAGCCGAGACTGAAGATATTTAACCACATCTTTATCCAACTGGAAGGCCTTGGCCAGAACATCTGGATTGATCGCCGGGTTTGAGCCGAAGACTGCCTTATCAACGGTGATAACCCCAGCATTTTGGCTGCTGAGACCAACAAATGCAACGGCCTCCGTTTTCCCTATGTTGAACTGGAAATGAATCAAACCAGTGGGGAAAATGAAAACATCTTCGGGGTTTAGGATTTTATTGAAGAGAAGAGACGGTTGTCGGGGTTCGATGTGACAAACAATCGGCCATGTACCCTCAAATAAGACTTGGTGATGCCCAGTTTCATACAAGTTTACATCTTGTCATTGTTAATTTCTTAATAAAGAATACCTGGACTTTTTTTTTTCAGGTGGTGACTTTTGTTTTGGTTATTTCAATGAAGGAAATAAATGTTCATATACTTCTGTACTATTTTTGGTGCAAATGCTCCACTGAGTCTTATGTCGAACTCAATCAATTGACACTAAATAACATGATTCATGAAGCAAAATTGTAATAAATTACGTCGTTTAATCCTCGATATCTTAAATAACTGAATGTTAATATCAGGCTTACCCTATACACAGAGAAACCAAAGTTGATGCTTCCAATGTTCATTGAACTAACCAGCAGATTAACATTGCTCAAGAAAAAACCAGTTTTCTTGCATAAACTGATCAAGCAAAAGACAAACAAGAGCAATGACACTACGCAGATAAAAAATAACAGTTCACTTCTGGTTTAGCCAGAGAGTCGTAACCGGTGATAGATTGACAATTTTGTTAAGGCCTAAGAGAATCGGAGAAGAACGGGAATCGAAGAAATAGAAATAGAGATTAAGAGAAGAAAGTTTAGAGAAGAGAGATTGAAGAAGAGAACAATTTCATTCAATTTTCGGATGATTTCTCTCCTGGTTCAGCACACGTTTTATTTACTTACAATGTGCTATGACCAATATCACCTTGACAGCTGGACAATGGCATAGCAACTTATCCTCCTTTGACAACTGAGCCATCTTCTGCTGGTCTGTTAATAAAGCTTGGGCCTGCTTCTTTAATTTCCTCATAACCCATTTGTAGCTCTTGTGACTTCTCCCCTTTTCTCTTAATTCTGTCCCAAAATCTGAAAACCCTAATTTATCGTTCTCTTTTCTCAAAATCCCTAATCCCCTTTTTCTCCTTTCCACTTCCCTTGCTTCGATCCTAATTTTTTCGCTCTGACCTTCTCCTCCGTTTGTGACACATTGATCAGTGTTGAAATGCTCTGTCTATAAGAAGAGGCAAAGCATCAAAGAGTTAAGATGATGGTGATTCCATTGAGGTCGCACCTTATCTCCCGGTCATGCTCAAGAGGTTGTACAGAGACCTGCTAGCGTGATTCAATCATGAGATTATAATGCTATTCGTAGGCTTGGCTGACTAAGTAGATATGATCAAGTGACTTGGTTTTGGCAAGTCACATTAGCCTGTCAAGAGTCATATCGATAAGTCTTTGAAATCCTTCTTCCTCCGTGTTCCGAGAATGCCATTTCAAGCTTGTTCTCCATAAATTTTCACATCCCAAGGAGATAAAACAAATTTAGTTTGCTAGGGCAGGAAAGATTATGCTTTAATGATGAGGGGTCACATTCGAATTGCAGAACAATTCAGAGTCGGAGTCAGAACAATTTATGTTCATTTCAGTTAACCATTCGAATTAATAGACAGAAATGACAAAAGAACGAAAATAAGACACATTTCTTTCATCAATATATGCTGATCTACATCCACATTTAAGCTATAATCAATCACATAAATAAAGGTTCATCAAGAAAAATATAATCTCAATATTGTAAACATAAAAGTAACGGAAATCACTTGCCGAGGAATCAAGCCTCTCGCAAAAGCGTTCCACTGCTTCAGCATTGAACCAGTTCTTTTTCATCACAATGTAAAATGGACAATTAGTACTTATAATCCACATTTGAAAAAATATGCTTCATAAATAAAACGAGAATCGTACAAAGATTTCATAGATGCTGATCTACACTCACATCAAAGCTAATCGATCACATAAAAAAATGTCATTTCTAAAGATAATGAAAATCACATGCCGGAGAATCGAGCCTCTCGCAAAAGCGTTCCACTTCTTCAGCACTGAACCAGTCCTTTTTCATCTGCAAAGTAAAATAGGCAATTAGTACCTCATCATCATACTTATAATCCACAATCGAAAAAATACACTTTTAAAACTAAACGAGAAATGTACAAAGTAAGGGTAGCCTTCAATGCTAAAGTTCTCTGGGGCGCTTTTGACAAATGACTTAATGAAATAGAGAACAAAGTTTCCACATTCTTTACCATTTCTTTGTTGTGGCACCTGAAAAGATCAAGGGTCAAACAGAGATATAACAGACTATCAAACAATATCAACATTTTGTACTGTAATCACCTTAGGGACCAAAAGAGGAATTTGATAAATTGTATGTTTATTCTCAGGCCTGCCTTCAGCTTTATAAATGTTGAACACGAACCTGCTAGCAAGAAATTCATATTGAATATTAGAAACTGTGGCAATTTTACTCGGCTAGTAACGCGAGTTATGCAAATGAGTAAATATACTTTCTTATCTCCGGTTCGAGACGCATTGGGTCCGACATCTGTAGTGAGTCCAGCAACAGCATACATGGTGTTCTGGTTTTAGATTGCAAACTTTCACCAAAATGGCACAAGATTAAGAGGCTCCAATGATCCCTAAAGAAATACAGTTTCAAATGATGAAGTCACATTTACTGACAATCGAACAAGGAGTTTGACAACCATGATAGAGAGAATACTAACCAGCAAACTATAGGAACAAGAACATATTTCTTCGAAAATATCTGCTTCTTCTTAATCCATGATAGAACCTTTTCTCGATAAGACGCTTTCCTATACCATGCAAACCATTGACAATCTAAGTACATAAACAAAGCCGCTTATCCTCAGGGAAGCGGCTCCATATGGTCCTGAAAATTTAAAAAAGCATTCAGAAAACTTCCAAAATGAAAATTGAGGGAGAGAGAAAAGAACACTTGTTACAATACCATATAGCTTACCCTAAGTAACACTCAAATGATCCAGAGTCTAGCTTGTTTTTAGTTTAGATATCGAATTCCTGCTCTTAGCTCGTCTATTTGATCTGGCACGACATGGAATACTATCTAAAAAACATGGAGCAGTTAATTTAAAGCCCCGTAATTTTTGAGAATCCTGTTTACTTATCTTCTTTCCAGTTCCCTTCAAATACCCTACAACATGAATCCAACATGAACGATGTTTCGAAATTGGATACCCATTATACGCTGCCACAACATAATGATTAGGATCAAACTTCTATTTATCAGTCAGCTCTGCTTTTCAGTTCATAATAATAATCATAATAAGTAGCAGTGAAATGCTGGCAAGGTGTAATTTAAATTCTACAATACTGCCATATAAGTAAAGCAGAAGACCAATCAAATTACTTCATTCTCATTTCTTGCCATTCATTTTTTTTTTGAAGAATTGCGACAAATGCATGGTGGGGGCTCTGACAAAAAAGAAAGAAAGAAAGGGGAGATGCAGAATTACAATATAATTAATCTTAATAGAAAATTACATTTCATATTTTCATCGGAAAGTTGCATATTTGGTGCATAATTCTTCCAAATATAGCTTCATAATCACACACATCATTTGTTTTCAATATTCTCAAAACAAAAATCAAATTAAAAAAAAAACAACCAAACAGATCTCTAATTGATAAATCAATGAACAACAGAAACAAAGGAAAGGAAAGTGGGGTGGGGGGAGAATAGAAGAAGTAAAGAATGGAATACCAGGATCCGAAGAACCAATTTCGATCGGTATTGAAGCATCATCACCATGTTTTTTCTTTCCCATCGACCGATTGCTCTACCAAACACAACCGAAAAAAGAATACAACCTTTTAAAAAAGAGCCAGAGAGACTCTCATTTAACTATAAACACAGCCAAGCAGAAATCTACAAGTAAAGGCTTTCAAAATCACATTGGTAACACAGAGTTAATGAAAGTATAATAATTTATACTGGGACAGTATAGCAACAGAAAAAAGACCGGGTTATAAAACTCCATGCAGTAATAAAAAAAATTGGCATCATCACTCTCTGGTGTATATGGACTAACAGGAATCAATTTATATTCAGAGACACTGTTACTAATCCCAAAACTGTGAGGAATCTTTCAACTCATACTTCAAACATGGTATTTAAGCAGCCTCCAAAATAGTGGGCAAAAGGGGAGATTGGAAAGCTTAGTCGTGTAAGTACATCGTGGATAATTATAAAATCGTTTAACAACAGCTACAGATTGAATATGCCAGACCAATTAAGAGAAAGAACAACGAGTGGGAAGCGTAAGGCCGACCTGGGTGTGTCGATAACGACGTGTTCCAGTCGTCAGCTGCTGAATTGTGCCTCAATTGAAGAAGAAGAATGCGTTGAACGATTTTTCAATCAAACGCAACTGCTAAAAAGAAAAAAGTAGAAACTTTTAGAAACGGAGCAATAGAATCATATAACATGAACGAAAACAGAAAACAGAACAAACCCAGATTTCATATAAAACGAAGCCAAGCAGAAATCTACAAATTTTGGGGTTAAAAAGATTACCTTAATTAATTCACCAAGAATCCTTTGTTCAGTTTGTCGAAAAAGGCTATAGGCAAGGGAGGCGTGGGTCAGTCAGTGACTGGTGTGAGGGCAGATAAAAAAAACTATTTAAAATCGAAATTCATTTAAATTTAGGGTAAACTAACTATTTAGTACATTCAACTCTTTCGTTTTTCAAATTATGTACAGCATTTCGTTTTGTTTCTATTTTGATGTCTCACTCTCATCTTCAAATCTGACTATCATGAAAGTAAAAATATGATAGAATATAACAATAATTTTAATCTTTTAAATTTGTACATTCTATGATTTTTTTAAATAAATTGATAAATTTTAGTTATTATTCAATAAAAACAGTAAATATTCTAACCTAAAATTAAAGAGATTATCCCAAATAAAAGAGGCCCACTTGAAGCATCTTGATAGATTGGTAAAGGATATGATATGCGCGAGAATTAGAAGAAGGTGCTGAATGTTGAAAGAAAATAAATATAGTAGAGTATTTGTTAGGTATTAGCTAATCGAGGGAGATTATTCTAAATTGATAAGGCAAGATAGTTAAAATTTGAAATAAATAAATATTAATTATTATACTAGATATTCTTTTATATCAAAAAAATAATTACTTGGTATACGGTAGAATTTTGTTAATTATATTAAAAATAAAAATATTTAAATTACAATAAAGATTTATAATCACAATAATATAATAAACAAATAATAAATATATTTTCCTAAACATAAGAAAACTAATCACTTTAATAACCATAAGGAAAATGCTAAAAAATCTGACCAAAACGACTCGGATAAAAGGTAGGTACGAACAAATCTGACTACAATGGTAAATGAATCACAAAAGGGGTGAAACTATTGAAAGGTCACCGACAAATCGTAAATCAGAAATTAGCGACATGAAAATACTATCCACGAACGCAAATCACATATCCGAATCTGTTTCGATGGTCCAAAGCAGGGAAGATCATCACGATAACAAATAAAACGATATTTTGATCAGTCGAAATGATGTCAAATCAAACCATAAAAAAACATAAATGAAAATAACGTCCAAAACGACCGAAAACGTACATAAAGACAAAAGAATACATGTCACAAAAATAAAATTATTAAAAATAAGAAAAAATAAAGATACCTTATAATAAATAAATAAAAACAATGAATATCAACAATCGTCAATCAACATCAAGGTTGATGTTATCATCAATTAAAAAGATGATAAAAAAGGCTAACAACGGATAAAGAAAATGAGAGAAAAATAAGGTAAACCCTATAAGAGAATAGAACTTTTAATTATTATAGAAATGTATATGAAATTATTTATAGCTTTTATTATATAACATAATAGGTATAATTGTTTGAATATTATTTAAAAACAATCTTTCATATAATTTGTTATAAGAATTATTTTTTCATGCAAATATTATATTATAAGTGAAAGATGACAGACATTCGATTGACATAGTAACTTCGCCCAAATTGCATGTATGTCCGTAAATTGATAATATTATAGTTTTGCTAAAATCATTGAACAATTGGTGTGTCTTCCTAAAATTATCATATTATTCAAATATATTTCCACGTACACTATAACATTTACATGAGATAAAAATAATTTATTTAACATTTTATGTGACAATATTTTTATTATATTATCTAACCATTTTTGTCATATATAATATAATATATTACTTATTTAATAAATAAATAAATACATAAATTATTAAACAATTTATTTTATGCAATAATTATGTCCAAACTAGAAATGTTATTTGCCGCTCGACAACGTCAGAAAGGAGAGGGACATATAACACTACACGTCAGCTTTAAGAAATACACAAAAAAAAACATCGTGAAATAAATACGACAGTGAAAAAAAAGAAAAAGAAAGCATAGGGAGAAGAGAAATCAATATTTTTAATCTCTATCTCTCTATCAGTCAATTCAATTTGGTCTTTGAGTCTCTCTCTCCCTCTATCAATTTTTTCCTTCTATTTTCTTTGAGCTAGACCTCTTTATCCCTCCTTCCTCAATCTCCAGAAAGATATATATCTCACATTTGATAGCTTCAAGTTATGTTCTTTATATGATGATTTATCCCTTTTGATCGATTAATTTGTTCTTGTGTTGGGTCTCTAATATGGATTTTTCAAGTTTTGGTTTCTAGTCTGTTTTGAAGGGTTATAATTGAATAAAGGTCGTGCCTTTTTTTTTTTGCTTTAACTTTTGGTTTGGAATTTTATAGAACCCTAAGCTTGCTTTTGGAGTGATCAAATTGGGATATAATTGAATAAGGGGATAAAGGTTTGGCTTTTTGACAAAAAAATCACCTTTAAAATAAAAATATTACCGATCAGTCACCGAGTCTAAAAATTTTCCCGATCTAATACCTGAGAGAAGGAAACGCGTTTGAGGGAACACGCATTACCAGGGAAAATAGTAAGGTGCACTCAGTGAAACGAGCCTTACCTGCGAAACAGGTTGGATTGGCTATCTCCTAGAAGATACATCCCACGGGTCGTACCTTCCAATTAATTTTCTGACAGGCGCTACCCCTAGGGCGCGCCTTCCGTCGTTCCTACTCGAATCTTTCCGCCTGAACCTTCTCACTCGATTTCTCCCGCCAAACTCCCGAACCCACTCCCTATATAAACCCCTTCCCTAAATAAAAAAATCACACCTAAATTCCATCTTCTTTCAATCTATTATATATATATAAGGTATAATTGTTTATACAATTATTTAGTTTTTAGTAATTTTTTAATTTTTAATTATTTATTTTTTATTTATTATAAAGTAATTTAATTAATTTTTTAATTGCAAGTGAAAAATAGAAGGTGCGTTGTTGCGGTTGGATGATGAACATATTTCGAGTCATTTTGCATATACGGTAAGAATACGGATGATAACTCCCTAAAAACTACTTTCAAGGCCTTTTTCACTTAAGTTATTGTGTGTTTAAGGGCTCATTTAGGTCATTTTAAACGCATGTAGATGCATATCATTGCATTTATGGTGGTTGTGTTACTTTACGTTGTTAAGGTGATGTATGAGAAGGAATGCGTAGTTTTAGTGATGTACATGAAAACAACAAACAAAGGGTGAGTCGGGTGGAATCACATGTTGCTGAAGCAAATATAAATGCCTTGATATTTCTGGCGTAGAAAATGACAAAAAGATATTGTTACAAATTGACAGTTGGCTTGACACGTGTCTAATGGTTATAACCGCTTGCTGGGGACCACTGCCACCTATAGGGATAAACATCATGCCTAAGGAGTGACTTTAAGGGTATGATGGGTATTTTGGAGTGTTAAATCCCATGAATACCCTTAGATATTTTTATTATTTAATACACCTCACATGAGAGAGGAAAGAGGTTACACACTCACACTCGATAACTTGAATTTCTTCATCTTCTCCACTATTTTCTTCCCTCCATTTTCTTGGTGGTGTTTCTCTAGTGGTGAAGCTCGAGGGTGGTGAGCTTGGCATCCGAGATGAGCTAACGAGCTAAGGTAGTTCATGGTTATCGATGGGAGATCCGACAGGCGCATTGAAGGCTTCTTCCTCCTTCCTTTTTGTTGTTATTTATCATTTAATTTGGGTTGTTGGGACGAATGATTTTTATGAATTTTTCATGGATAATTCAAACCCCATCATGAACTAACCTTATTTGTTGGGGTTGATTTTATGGATGCTTGATTTTGTTTTAATGGTAGATTGAAGTTTATCTTTTGCATTTACTTGTTTTGCTTATGAAGGCTTCATATTCTAAGTTTGTAGGAGGCATGAGAGTGTCATTACTTAGATAAAGGCTAGGTGTTCAAGAGAGACTTAGTATTAATGCTTGGAGTATTCGAGAGAAACACAAGTAAGATCCACATAAGAAATGGGTGTAGTAGTTTACTTAAGCATAAACCCGTCATAGTAGTACTATATTCTAATCTCTTAGTGCTTGAGAAAGACAAAGATAGGATTTCAACGACTAAAAGGGGTAGTTTTTATCAATAGCGTAGGCTGCCATAGTTGAGACTGAGAGGAGATGTTGTGGCATTCTATTTATTAGGTTCTTTTAACTAGAGATAGTGGGAGCACTTTCAATAAACTTCATCGAGCAAGTGAAGCTTAGTAGATTAAATCTGCTAGAGAGATAAGTTTTAGTATCCTTGAATCATTCCCATCACTCATTCTTGAAGTAGTTTCCCTTGTGAGGATTGTCAAGTCATTTCATTTATTTGCTGTTTTTACCATTTTGTGTTGCCTTGGTACTATTATTATTTTTACCTTATAATTTGCTCTGTTGCCACTAAATTTACATTCATTTTGCCTCAACATTACCATTTGCTGTCACATCATACCATCATTCCATCCCCACCAATATCTATTGCCATGTCATCCATCATTAGTGCATACCATTACTAACTATACTTAGATACAACAATGTTTTACTTTGGTTAAACTTTGTAATTTCCACCAATCCTTGTGGAAACGATACTCACTCATCACGTTATTACTTGTTTGATTGTGTATACTTGCACATATTTCATGTCTATATTTAGTATTCACAAAATGTGAACAAATTTTTGGCGTCATTGCCGGGGATTGGCAACGTGAAGTTAATTAGTTTTGTCAGAGCATTTTGTTTTTACTTCTTTATTTTTGTATAGTTTACTTGATATTTTTCTTTATCATTTTTCATGCTTATTTGGTGTATGCCTAGAAGACATTCTGAAGAGCCATTGGAGCTAATAGAACTTGAGATTGAGAAACTTTTCAGACAAAGAAGACGTGATCAAGAAAATATGTATCGAATTGGGAACCAGGGCATTGGTCAAGATGACAAAATCAAAATACCGAGGAATTACAAAATGTTAGACCTTCTGATAGGCCTTGTGTTATTCGTGATCATTTAAATTCGATGCTAGATGATCTGAATCCTCAAATTATGGCACCCGAAATTCAAGCTGTACATTTTGAGCTTAAACCAGTCATGTTTAATATGTTGAATTCCATAGGGTATTTTGGGGGCATTCCATCTGAATATGCCAAGCAACATATTCACAACTTTTTGTAGGTTTGTGATTCTTTCCGCCAAGAAGGAGCGCATGAGGATGTGATGAAATTAAAGTTGTTTCCATATTCTTAACGTGGTCGAGAAAGGGTTTGGTTGAGTGGTGTTCCATCC
This sequence comes from Hibiscus syriacus, assembly GCF_006381635.1. Classification (NCBI taxonomy): domain Eukaryota; kingdom Viridiplantae; phylum Streptophyta; class Magnoliopsida; order Malvales; family Malvaceae; genus Hibiscus; species Hibiscus syriacus. The sequence continues at coordinate 53,032 of NW_024062204.1, forward strand.
GGTTTGATGAAATCATGGGTCGATATTTGCAAGAGTTTCTTATTGCGATATAACCCACAAACATGAATACTCAACTAAGGAATAACATAGCATGCTTTCTCCAGGTGACGACGAATCTATGTATGAGTGTTGAGATTGTTACAAGAGTTTGCTTCGAAAGTGCTCAAATTATGGTTTTCACGATTGGACTCAAGTAGTTATTTTTTATATTGGAGTAAATGCACCCATGAGGATGATGCTTGATGTCTCGACAAATGGTATATTGTTGGATAAATCACCTACTGAGGTGTTTACTATTTTGGATAGAATTTCAATAATGACTAATTTCCTTTCTCAAGGCTTGAGAGTGAGAGGAAAGTACCTAGAGCATTCGAGTTAGATAACAAGGACTCGATGTTCGTTCAACTCTCAGCTGTTACTAATATGCTGAAAATTTTACAACACTCCACTGAGGAAAAGGAAGTGAAAGCAGCTAGCCCGGCATGTCAGTTATGCCAAGGCAATCATCACGAGAGCGAATGCCCAACTAATCATGAGTCCATCAACTTTATAGGTAATTTCAAAAGAAACAATAACAATCCATATTCTAACACTTATAATACAAGATGGCATCAGCAACCCAATTTCTCATGGGGTAATCAAGGAGCTCATAATGCTAGTCAACCTACTCGTCAGCAGAATCACAGTTAATCTCAAGGCTACCAAAACACTATACCATGGCATAATGCTAACAAAGGATCCTCATCTTCAGCGAGCATGAGTTCTTTGGAAGCTACAATTCAAGATTTCATATCTACCACGAAGACAATGTTGTAAGACCATTCGATTTTAATTAAAAATCAAGGAGCTTTGCTTCATAGTTAATGTGTTTTACTTCAAATCCATAGCTCGTCTTTGAGAGCTTTGGAAGGTCAAGTTGGTCAGATTGTCGTGGTATTACAAGAGAATCAACAATGACGTTTTCCAAGTGAAATTGAAGTCACTAAAACACATGGAAAAGAATAATACAATGTGTTGACTCTTAGGAGTGGAACGAAAATTAACCAACAAGTCAAGGTTGGGGGACACAACATGATAATTCTACCCCCATTGTTTAATAAATTGAAGCTGAATTACATGATAATATCATTGCCGAGAAGGAAAGTTATACTAGTGAGCCTATTGAAGCTCAAAATTCTGATGCCATGGTAAAAGCAATTTCTGCTACTACAGTTAATGAAGCTAGACCCCCACCACCATTCTCGCAAAGACTAAAGAAGCATAATGATGAAGTTTAGTTCAAGAAGTTTTGGACATTTTTTATCAACTCCATATCAATGTACCTTTCTTGGAAGCTATTGAACAAATGCCGACATATGCCAAATTTCTTAAGGAAATTTGCACCAAGAAAAGGAAAGTGGAGAAGTATGAGATAATTGCCAACATAATTTTGCTATTCATTGAGTAAGTTGCCACCAAAGAAAAATAATCTGGACAGCTTCATTATTCCCTGTTCTATAGGAGCTAATTTTATTGGAAATATACTATGTGATGTTGGTTCAAGTGTGAACTTAATGACGAAGTCCTTATTTTTGAAGCTTGGCATAGGAGATGCGAGACCCACCTTTGTGATTTTACAACTTTTCGACTGATCCCATATTAAACCTAAAAGGAGTCGAGGATGTCATAGTAAGGGTGGACAAATTTGTGTTTCTAGTCGACTTTCTTATTCTTGATTTTGAAGTTGATGCCAAGGCACCCATCATTCTGGGTAGACCTTTCCTAGCCACTGGTCATATTTTGATAGATTACAAAAAAGGTGAACCACATGAGAGTAGTTGATCAGTGTATGATTGTCAATGTGTTTCGTACTCTCAAGTATGCTGATGACCCTGAAAAATGCCAAGGCATGTTTGAATTAAACTCATTAATTGAAGAAGAAACTAAACACATTTTTCAGAAAATTTTATTCAGGTAGCAGACAATGAATATTCAATTGATGATGAAAGCTTAGAGGACTGTGACAAATTGCTAATTGGGGTGGAAAAAATCTAGTTTACTACTAGCTAGATCATATATAAACTTTGAAACCTTGAATTTTGATGAACTTATTCCTCCTAAGCCATCATTATTGCATGCTTCTACCCTAGAGCTTAAACCCTTGCCAGATAATCTTAAATATGTTTATTAGGGAAGCGATAATACTTTACCTGTGATTATTTCGTCTAACCTTACTACTAACCAAGAGTAAAGTTTGTTAAGTGTTTTGATGTAACATAAGAAACACTTGGTTGGACTATGGCTGATTTGAAGAAATTAGTCCCATGATTTGTATGCACAAGATTCTTCTAGAAGAATGCCATGATAACTTAATAGAACCACAACAAAGACTCAACCATGTTATGAAGAAGTGGTAATGAAAGAAATTATGAAATGGCTTGATGCTGGAGTAGTTTACCCTATATCAAATAGCTCATGGGTCAGCCTTGTCTAATGTGTACCAGAGAAAGGTGTCACAACTGTGGTTAACAATGAAGATAACGAGTTACTACCCAATCGTATTTCACTGGATGAAGGATATGTATGGATTATAGTAAGCTCAACAAAGCTACAAATAAGGACCATTTTCCTCTACCCTTCATCGACCAAATATTAGATCGATTGGCAAGCAAAGTATTCTATTGCTTTTTAGATTGATATTTTAGGTACAATCAAATTTCCATCGCACCAGAGGACCATGAGAAAACTACATTCACTTGTCTCTATGACACTTTTGCTTTTAGGAGGATACCTTTTGGACTCTGTAATGCCCTGAAAATGTTTTTCTGATATGGTTGAGGATTCCTTGAGATATTCATGGATGATTTCTCTGTTTCTGGAGACGATTTCCAGTGATGCCTCGGTAACCTGGCAAAAGTTCTCAAAAAATGTGAGGAGGTTGATTTGGTCTTAAATTGGGAGAAATGTCACTTCATGGTGACTGAAGGCATTGTAATCTCTAAGCCCTTATGCACTTTGCTTTAACAAAACCAACCCTTTATATTTGACGAGTTATGCCTTGACGCATTCATTGAGCTGAAGCAACGACTGATCTCAGTGCCCATTGTAGTTCATCCCGACTAAACATCACCATTTGAGCTGATGTGTGATGCGAGTGATTATGACGTATGAGCTATTTCGGGGTAACGCCGAGGTAAAATTTTTATGTTATATATTATGCTAGTCATACCTTGAATGAAGCTCAAATGAACTACACAGCCACTGAGAAAGAATTACTTACCGTGATATTTACTTTTGATAAATTTAGACCATACCTAATAGGCACTAAAGTTATTGTTCACACTGATCATTCAACTATAAAATATTTGGTGAACAAAAAGGATGTCAAGCCTAGACTTATTAGGTAGATCTTACTTTTGTAAGAATTTGACGTAGAGGTTGTAGATAGAAAAAGGTACTGAGAATCAGTTGCTGATCATTTATCTAGGCTAGAGAACAATTTTGAATACCATGACACTGTAGATATTCAACAGGAATTTCCTGATGAGAAAATCTTATATGCCACAGCAATCCTGTGGTACGCTGACCTTGTTAATTTCCTTATTAGTGGAATACTACCTTTTGATTTGAACACCAAGGTAAGAAAAAATTCAAGTAGGATGCAAGGTTCTATTTTTGGGATGAGCCATATTTATTCAAGCATTGTGCTGATAAACTCATTAGATGATGTGTACCTGAAGAGGAGCAACGAGACATTTTATACCATTGTAACACGACTCCTAGGGGAGGCCATTTTGGAGGAGCAAATACTACTGAAAAAGTTCTACAGTCAAGTTTTTATTGGCCAACTCTGTTCAAAGATGCTCATGCATTTTACAAGTCATGCGATTGATGTCAACGCATTGAAAACATATCCTAGTGACATGAAATATGCTGCAAGGCATTTTGGAAATTGAGATGTTTGATGTTTGGGGTATTGATTTCATGGGACAGTTCCCATCTTATGGAGGTGATATATACATCTTACTTGATGTGGATTATGTATCCAAGTGGATGGAGGCAATTGCGACATCAAAGAATGATTCCAAAACCGTGCTCAAGTTTTTGCACAAGAATATCTTTACTCAGTTTGGAGTCCCTAGAGCCATTATTAGTGATGAGGGAACCCACTTCGATAACAAGTTGATTGCTAAGTAATTAATGAGGTATGGAGTCTGTCACAAGATTACCACGACATATCATCCACAAACAAATGGTCAAGCTTAAATATCCAATCGCGAAATAAAGCATATTTTAGAGAAAAAAAGTGGTGAATTCAAGGCGGAAAGAGTGTTCACCTAAGTTAGATGAATAACTTTGGGAATATAGAACAGTGTTCAAGACTCCTCTAGGCATGTCACCATTCAAGTTGGTGAATAGGAAGGCATATCACCTTCCTGTTGAGCTTGAACATAAGGTATATTGGGCTATTAAAAGATTGAATTTTGATGCTCAGTTAGTTGGGGAACAGAGATTACTAGAACTTAATGAGTTGTGAGAGTTTACGTCATAGACATATGAGAATGCGAGGACATACAAGGAAAAGAAAAAGAAGTGGCATGACCAAAAACTGATGCCACAACATTTTGATGTTGGCCAACATGTATTGCTTTATAATTCCAGAGTGAAATTTTTTACTGAGAAGCTCAAATATCGATGTTCAAGACCATTTGAGGTGCATTATGTCTATCCTCATGGAGTAGTTGACATCAAGAACATGGATGATGGGACGATCTTCAATGTCAATGGCCAACGTCTGAAAATTTCTAAGGGAGCTCAACCTGTGTGCGACAAGTCGGTGCTTTATTTGAACGACGCTTGAGTGTGCCTGCTCGAAAACCAATTTTCAATGCCACAACATTGAATTCTGTTGATTGTGCATAAATAATGAATTTATTTTTTTATTTTCATTTTCCTTTTTCCTGAATAATTACAATTTGTTTTGTACTGCAAGGACCCACTAGTACTGATGTTGTACAAAGGAGCGGTTATCAAAGGAGGAAAAGACAAAAACAATTTAAGGGGAAAATATTCTTTTTACTTTATTCATTTCTTTTATTTTATTTCCTTTTTTTACTTCTCTCTCTCAATTGTCCTTTCACATCACATTAATTTTACAGTTACTTTTTCTTTTTCCCACATACCCATTTACCCCCATACACTTATTTTCTCTTAACCGTCCACTCACTCAATCTCTCCTATTATTGCTTTTAACTTATTCTTTTTTCATCTCTTTCTTTTCTCATTTTTCCTCATAACCGACGCCATTAAAGCCAAATAAATCTTTTAAACTTTTCTTCATTTCACTCTTAAACCGACAAGACAAGACATTGTCTGCCATTAATAGGTATTTTCATTAGTAGGGTGTTTCTTTGAGTTGGGGTTCATTTTCACTGATGAACAAGACAAGATAGAGGTTTCAGACCAAACATAATGGATATAGTCCTACAAGTGGGATAAGTTTGCGAGGCACCTCAGTTATGTGAATGCATCGTTGGTGAAAGAGTTTTAAGCGAATATTTCCAAATCAGATCACCATACAGTTTACGTTCAAGGTAAATACATTGATTAACACTGTCTGCCATTAATATGTATTTTCATTTGTAGGGTGTTGAAGATCAACATGCAAAGTTTGAGAAAGACGCCGACAGTGCCACATACGATGGAGTCTTGGAGGAATTATGTTTTTCAAACACGACTTGGAACGACCGACAGACCAGCTATTATTCTATAAATCACGTACGTGTCCAACCATGTGCAAAGCTTTGGAACCATTTCATGAAGTATAAGCTCATGCCAACTGCCCACAACATAATGATATCCCTCTCCCGATTAATGCTTTTACATTCTATTATGAACACACATTCTATTGATGTGGGTAAAATTATTGTTGAGCAAGTGCAAGAATAATTGAGTAAGAAAGCTAGTGATTTGGTTTTTCCAAATCTTATTATTGCTTTCTGTCGAAAGAAAAAAAGTTTGTGACAGTTCTTTTGACGAAGTTTTGTCTGGTGTTTCTGGTATAACTAGGGCTAGATTGCCATTACTGTTGGGTTTGGAGAACCCAAAGTCTAAGGCTACTACTAATGAAGAGTTTATGGATAATAGACCATCCAATGCTGAGGCAATAATGCTTGCGCTATCCAGTAGACACAGGCTCATTTACATGTTTTACATGGTGATATAGGAAATTTCTTTGGTTATGTTAAGCACAGGGATGTTGTGCTGGAAGCCATATTTCAAGAAATGTTTCCTCACATTGAACAAAATTTTCCAGGGTTCCCCGGTGAAATTTTGCCAGCATTTAATGCCGAGGCATCTCTTGAGCCCAATGATGTTAATCCTTCTGTACAGTCTTCGACTCCGACTCTCCGGTAATACTAGCTGATAAAACCCCCAGTTCTATTCCGGTACCTTAACCTTCTCTGCTCGCCAAAACAACTGTCGTATAAAACCTGGCCGAACGTGTTAATATCACCCATTATTATTCAACTTCTTCTGATTCTAGTCCTGCACCACTCTACAAGAGGACAATACATGGAGCTACTAGCACCTCCACTGCAACACCACCACCAGAAAAATGAGGTACCTCCATTTGCATTCATTTTGTGTAACACCCAATTCCCGTATACGTTTTCGTATAGAAGTCATAGATGTCACATAACTTTTAAAAGTTTTCGCTTTTGAAAAACCAATAATTTTTTTAATCATAAAACATTTTAATTTAATAAAAATAAAACGTTTATTAACTTATAATTATGAAAAAAAATCTTAAAGTTGAACATATTAAATTTTACATCATCATAAGTCAAATACTTTTCAAAGCATTATCATAAATCTATTACATGCCAGCTAACAACATCAAAAGTAGACATAGTTGTCGTACAATTACTGATGAGGCAGTCCTTGGTTGGCAATGTCAGATGCACTCCTTACTCCGTTCGTAATAATACCTACGCGTGAAATCAACACACACTAAGTAATCACTTAGTAAGGCATAATAATAATGATGTGAATTTTAAACATAAATATTTCATCATCTATCCACATACAAATTGAATATTTCAACTCATTATAAACTCCATAGTTTTAGACACGTAGTGCTAATACAATAATTCACAAACTCATTATAGATTACATGGGGTTGTACACATAGTGCCAATACTGTGTGACAACTTAAGAAGTTCATAATAAGTTTATGAATTTCGTATTGGCACTGTGTGTACAACTTAAGAAGTTTATATTAAGTTTATGAATTTCCATATTGGCACTGTGTGTACAACTTAAGAAGTTCATAATAAGTTTATGAATTTTAGTATTGGCACTATGTGTTCAACCTAAGAAATTCATAATAAGTTTATAAATTTCTATATTGGCACTATGTGTGCAACCCCACGTAATCCATAATGAGTTTGTGAATTATTGTATCGGCACTACATGTCTAAAACCATGGAATTTATAATGAGTTAAAATATTCAATTTGTATATGGATAGATGATGATATATTTATGTTTAAAATTCACCTCATTATTATTATACCTCACTAAGTGATTACTTAGTGTGTGTTGATTTGACTCGTAGGTATTGTTACGAGTGGAGTAACGAGTGCATCTGACATTGCCAATCAAGGATCGCCTCATCAGTAACTATACAACAACTATGTCTACTTTTGATATTGTTAGCTGGCATGTAATAGATTTATGGTAATGCTTTGAAAAGTATTTGACTTATGATGATGTAAAATTTAATATGTTCGAACTTTAAGATTTGTTTTCATAATTATAAGTTAATGAATGTTTTTTTTAAATTAAAATGTTTTATGATTGGAAAAAAATTACTAGTTTTTCAAAAGCGGAAACTTTTAAAAGTTATGTGACATCTATGACTTGTGTACGGAAACGTATACGAGAATTGGGTTTTACATTTTGCATTTCATAGAATGGCATTTAGTTTTATTTCTTAATTAGTTCTCTTTAAGCACTGAGAACAATGCTTCCTTTAAGTTTGGGAGAAGTATTATTCTTTGTAGAACATTTGCATGATAGTATTAGCATAATTATATGCCATGTCATCAATAAATGGTAAGATAGTTAGATGAAATGTTTTAGTTATACCCAATGATGATGAACTTTTAGGCTAGAAATTGAATGTAAATGACTATTGAGAATGAAAGAACTGACTTTAGAGCTTGATGCTTTGTGAATTATTTGTACACAATTTGTATGCTCTCTATACTTAAGAAATTTAAGAAACTTTTATGAAGGAACTTTGGTTAGCCTTGGATTGAAATTTGGTATTGTGTTGTAGTGATAAATCAATGAGAACTCCCTTATATATGAAATTGTGAATAAATGCTTCGATATAGCTGTACAGGGACACCTCTTTGTTGTGGCAGTGCCTGGAACTTTCTTTAATAAATGGCAGCCATGTGCATATGAGTGAATGAAAGTAGTCACTGGATGACTCTACATGACTAGCTTAGAGGTGGAAGATATGCTCCATTTCACCTAGAGTATGGGATGGTATGTGCGATGAGCTCTCCCTCTCTTTCCCTCTCTCTCTATATATATGTATAAAGTAAAAAGGGAGTATAAATGTGCTAAATGAATAAGTGATGCTAGAGCAAAACTAGGGAACTCAATTAGAAATTGCTTAAATTTGTTAAGTATAGATTGAATATAATTACGCACACAGACACCCACAAAGAATCTTGACGTAGGGATTAATAATTGAATTTTTAATATGTCTAGTATGTTGGAGCCTAATTGTTTTGAGGGTTGAAATTTGATTTTTGTCTTGACTGTCTTGCTATTAGAAATTGCCATGACATTATGTTTGTATTAATTGTTATCCATTGCTTGAGGACAAGCAATAACTTAAGTTTGTGGGTGTGATACCTCCCTAAAAAGGCTACTTTCAAGCCTTTTTCACTTAAGTTATTGTTTGTTTAAGGGCTCATTTAGGTCATTTTAGATGAACATAGATGCATATCATTGCATTCGTGGTGGTTATGTTACATTATGTTGTTAAGTACTGTATGAGGAGGAACGGTGTGGTCTTTAGTGATATGCAGGAAATAACAAGCAAAGGGCTAGCTAGGAATGAATGTCGTGGCATCACATGTTGCTGAAGCAGATAGAAATATCCTGGCATTTCTGGCACAGAAAAGGACAAAAAGATATTTTTGCAAATTGACAGAGTACTTGGCAGGTGTCTGATGGTTATAATCGCTTGCTGGGGACCACTGCCACCTGTGAGGATATACATCATGCATAAGGAGTGAATTTAGGGGTATGATGGGTATTTTGTAGTACTAAATCCCATGAATACCCTTAGATATTTTATTATTTAATACACCTCACATGAGAGAGGAGAGAGGTTCACACTCATACTCGGCAACTTGAATTTCTATATCTTCTCCACAATTTTCTTCCATCTATTTTCTTGGTGGTGTTCCTCCATTGGTGAAACTCGAGGAAGTGGCAAGCTAGGTGTCCGAGAGGAGCTAGAGAGCTAAGGCAGTTCGTGGTGGCCGAGGGGAGCTTCGACAGTGTGTGTCGAAGGCTTCTTCCTCATTCCCTTTTGCTGTTATTTATCATTTGATTTGGGTTGTTGGAAAGAATGCTTTTATGAATTTTTTCATGGATAATTTTAACCCCATCATGAACTAACCTTATTTGTTGGGGTTGATTTTATGGATGCTTGATTTTGTTTTAATGGTAGATTGAAGTTTATCTTTTTCATTTACTTGTTTTTCTTATGAAGACTTCATCTTCAAAGTTTGTAGGAGGCATGAGAGTGTCCATTACTTAGATGAAGGCTAGGTGTTTGAGATAAACTTAGTCATTAATGCTTGGAGTATTCGAGAGAAACACAAGTAAGATCCATACAAACAATGGGGTGTTATAGTTTACCTAAGCTTAAACCCGAGATAGTAGTACTATATCCTAATACCTTAGTGCTTGAGAGAGACTAAGATAGGATTTCAAAGACTAAAAGGGGTTGTTTTTATCAATAGCATAGGTTGCCATAGTTGAGACTGAGAGGGGATGTCGTGGCATTCTATTCTATTAGGTTTCTTTGACTAAAGATAGCGTGAACACTTTCAACAATCTCCATCAAGCAAGTGACGCTTAGATAGATTAAATCTATTAGAGATATAAGTTTTAGCATCCTTAAATCCTTCCCTATCACTCATACCTGAAGTAGTTTCCTTTTGATGATTATAAAGTCATTTCATTTATTTGTTGGTTTTACCATTTTTTGTTACCTTGGTACTGTTATTATTTTTACCTTATAATTTACTCTGTTGCCACTACATTTACATCCATTTTGCCTCAACATTACCATTAGCTGCCAATCATACCATCATTCCTTCCCCACCAATATCTATTGCCTTGACATTCATCATTAGTGCATACCATTACTAACTATACTTAAATAGAGTAGTGTTTTGCTTTGATTGAACCTTTTAATTTCCACCAATCCCTGTGGAGACGATACTCACCCATCACTTTATTACTTGTTTGATTGTGTATACTTGCACATATTTCACGTCCATATTTAGTACTCACAAAACATGAACAACAAAACTATATTGTTTTTAAATTTATGAATATTATGGAATCAATTATATATGATTTAAATTGTTAGAATTTATTTGAAGAACACATAAATATTAGTTCAAATTTTAATGCTCAAAATTTATTTATTAGGAAAATGATCGTATATTAGAAGTTTTTATTTATAATCAGAATATAACTGAGGCGTATCTGGTCATATTTGTCTATGGCTAGATTCATTTACTTAGCAAAAGTTGAAGGAGGTTGTAAACTTGAACACACCGTGATTTTGTACTCATTGAGAGATGGAGGCCAGAGATACATATGTTTCATCTACCATGTGGGGAGTGCACGATTACACTATAGGATGTTTCAATGCAACTCGAGCTATCGGTAGATGGAACCGGTATATGTGGTGTTGCAGATAATGATTGGGGGGTCTATGCATGGAGTATCTTAGTAAGACGTCGCCCACTTTCAACGGAGGTCGAATAAGATTACCGTGGATGAAAAGTAAATTTAAAAAGTTGCCCAAAAATTATTGGAGAACTAAGGAAAATCACTTTGTCAGGCATATATTCTAAAACTCATTGGAGGGATATTGATGCCCGAAAAATCTCGGAATCATGTGCATTATATGTGGTTGTGCCATTTGGTTTATTTTGAAGAAGTTGACACATTGAGTTGAGGGTCTGCAGTGTTGCATTTTATTTAAAGAAATGTGTCAGTCGACAAAATATAGTAAAACTGCTATTGGAGGGTGTTTCATGCTTCTCCAATCATGGGCATCGTATCGCATACCTTTTTTGTGCTCAGTCGTGAATAACTCATATGTCTTTCAATTACTGTCCATGTATCAAGATTAAATTAATTTTTAAATAATATTTTTTTATTATTATAGAATGACATTTATATATTTTTATATAAATTAGGTTGTTAAATAAAAGGAAAAATCATCGTGATATCCCATAAGAATTAGAAGTATCTGATTATTGATTGACCAGAAAGCTAGTGGAGAGGTACGTTTTTATTATCATTTTTGATTTAATTGATTGATATAATTTGAATCTCATTTTAATTTTGATAAGAAATCTATATTTTTTGTTTTAGTTTAAATGGTTGTCGTATTTGGACAATGAATTAAGGGTTTGCATCCCACCTAACTTGAGTGGGCTGTTGGATATATGGATGACGGTCGTGCCCCTTATTTGTTATGGTATTGTTGAGTGACATTCGATTGATTGAATGCTTCATCAAATTGGTTTTACACAATACATTCCTAAAGCACCAAGAAACATGGGCAACATGCATAACGTTGATGGACGGGGAAAGAAAGAGGTGAATTGGTTGGTGAATCATAGAGACTAGTTGGTGATGTGGGAGATTCGACATCAATGCTTGCCCCCATCGATAATATATATCAGAAACTGGTTACATGGTTTCACCTGGCTATATAGAATGGTTCAACGTAAACGAGAAACCATTCTTACTTTTATAAGAAACACGAGGGGGTTAATTTATTGTTGGCAAACAAGACGTCTAATATCGCAACATCATCGTCCCCCCACTACTGGACGAAGAGAAAGCTTTTGGGTCGTCTGCATCTATACCACCGGGACCATCACACCAACTGCCAACGACACCAGTATACATCCCTAGCCCTATATCTTACATGGGGACACAACCTTAGTTTCAGACACCCTCATTGCGGGTTCATATACCATATCCACCAGTTGAGATTCTAAATCTGTCGGTTCATATACCACAACCGTATGGCTCGCTTTCGGGTCGTCTGCATCTATACTTATGGATCCGACATTAAATTCCACGTGAGTTATCTTGCGGGTGGTCCTCCACCAGAAACACTACGCCCATAATATGCGTCACATACATCGATTTCTAGTTTTCCACATTTTTCGTAATTCTCAGGGAGGTGTGATAGTCAGTCAAACACCTCTAGGATCTTTATTCTATCGAGGTGATACATCGGCATTCACTCCTTACCGAGTTAATATTGTTGAGACCGATGATGACGATGAAGACAACGAGGATAATGATGATGATGAGGAGGAGGAGAGTGGAGAAGAGCAATAATAGATAAGAAGAAACCCATCTCGAACTAGACCACCACCTTGCGGAACACATTCTAGAAGATATCGATAGATATAATAAAATTGTAATATTTTTATTAATTATTTCTTTATTATGTATTTGAATCTTATTTTGTTTTTTTATGTATTTTTTATCAAGTTGTTATGTTTCTTTTTATATATTTATTATTTCTTTTTATGTTTTTGTCACTTATTTGGTTTTTCCATCTTGTATTTCTCTTTATTCATTATTCAGTATTTATATAAAGTATGTTTTTGAATGATGTTTAATGTTTTTTTATGAAAAAGGACAAAGAGGATACAGTAAATTGGGTAGCTCGTTTTATAGGACGCACTTTCTAAGGGCTATATATATGTGCGATGTAAAAGCTAATTTTCATTTATCCTGGAAAAAGCTTGAGTTGTTTATCTAGGATAACTATTACTAAGGCAAAAAAATTATTGCAAAAATTTAAGCATGTCTTTCAACAAAAAACTTTCACTTGAGAAGTTGAAGCGTAAAATAGAAAGAAAGGTAAAACTCAGGAGGAAAAGAAGAATATCTTTGTTATATTGTAGATTGTCTGTTTCATTTAAGGGGTTTCTTCTAAGTGATCATGTCAACCTTTGTAGAATCATTGAAACATGCTACTCTCTTTCTGTATCTCATGTGGATTTGTTTGTAGAGTTTGATGATGATGATAATGATGCTTCGAGTTCGACTACCGAACATATAAAACTGAATAAGTTCGGGAACATGGAGATAGATGATGAAGACCTAGAAGCATGGTTCAAACGGAAATAGGCATCATAACAACATTAAAAAAAGTATATTTTAGGACGCGCGTGTATGCTTATATTTACTGTTTAAGGTGTATTACTATGGTTTTATTTATTGTTTAAGGTGTGTGAAGATGTGTATTATTTCTAACTCATTGGTTTGGTATTGTTAATTTCATGATTAATAGTTTATTGTTTAATGTAATGCCTATGGTTTGTTGTTTTTATAGTCCAAATCTATAACAAATGTCGTATTGAATTTAATTAGTCATACTAATAACAAAATTAATTACAATATTGCTTACACGATTCTAGAAACAATAAAAACAACCTCTAAGTGTGTCATCACATGCGCAATATATTTGTGGAATCTTTTTGATGTAAGAAACTGAGAATATTTTGGCAATAGTTGACATTGTCATGCTTCTGCAATGGAGAAGCTCTTTTTTCTTTATCTGTAAATGGATTGGGTTTAGGTAGGACAATACTTGATATTATTCTTCCAGCCTCTCTTTTATGTGAAGCAATCAAATGCCTAAAGAATAAGTTGCTTCGATGACACCCATGGTAGAAGCTTTCTTCAAGATATGACAACCAAGTTCAACATTGACACAATATTTGAAAAAACACTCCACTATACCTTCCCTAAACAATGCATCTAGATTTATGGAAACATAAGTCTTTCATATGAACATCGACTCGCAATGATCCAAAGGTTTTAAGGCATATTGATGAAGTCGAACATTTGTAAATATGATTCTGTAAATGGATGCCAATCAAAAGTCCCATTAAGTTAAACGAAGGTGGAGAAAATCCTCAATAGAATTGGAAGCAGAACAACGTAAAATCTCAGCTAATATATCATTTGGGAGATAAGATAATGAACATTTAGATGCCATTGAAAACGATGGAAAAATCTATGAAACTGATATATAATATACTAATAAAGAAACACAAAAGGTAAAATACTGAGGACCATTTGCTTCATCTTTCATATATAGTGTCTAACGTTGGATAAGATACAATATGAAGAAAAAGAAAGGCGTGTTTCAATCAAAGTGTTCCCATCATGCCAACAGATAAAACTCCAGTCCACTAATATTCTAAGACAAAATCTGCCGACAAGGAAAGACACGTTCTGGGGGATACATTTTTCAATTATTATTAAGAGAATCTCTATATTATAATAGTGATCATCCCATCTGAAATGAAATGTGTGTTACAGGGAAGCTTTTTTCCATTATTATTAAGAGAATATATTAATTATAATAGTGATTCATCCCATCGAAATGAAAGACACGTTTGGGGAAAATCATTTTCCATTATTATTCAGAGAATCTATGCCATGTCAGAGTGTTCCATCCCATCCGAAACGAAAGGCACGTTTCGGGGAAAACATTTTTTTCATTATTATTCAGAGAATCTCTACCATGTCAGAGTGTTCCATTCCATCTGAAACGAAAGGCGCATTTCGGGTAAAGTGTTTTGCATTATTATTTAGAGAATCTCTGTCATCAGAGTGTTCCATCCCATCTGAAATGAAAGGCGCATTTCGGGGAAAGCTTTTTTTTCATTATTATTCAGAGAATCTCTACCATATCATAGTGTCTTATCCCATCCAAAATGAAAGGTATGGTTGGGAAAGTGTTTTCCATTATTATTCAGAGAATCTCTACCACTTGACATAATTGACATGAATTGTTACCCGACCCTAAACATCTTAAACTCTTAAATTCTAAAACCCAGTAACTTTGAACTCTCAAACATTCAAAACTTCAAACCTTGAAACTCTCAAACTACGAAAATGTCTCATATTTCAGCTATTGTTTACTACGATGGAGAAATCGGGGAAGATCAATACGGGGTTGTTTTCCGATCAGATCATTATATTCATTTATCCTTCAGAAGAAATATCACTCTTCACTATTTAATCACAAAAATCTCAAGGAAGACTCGTGTTGGAAATAGTAGAAGATTAGTTATACTTCAGTACAGATTTATGACTGAAATTTTTCTGCTAATATATACATCGTTCAATTTCTTAAACGATGACGATGTTACTATGAAGGTTGATGCTTCCAATCAAAATTCAAACTTTATTATAGAAATGTATGTCATTTTTGTTGATGTGTATGCAGTTCGGGGTATATTTCTCATCTCACTATGGATTGCATGAACCTGTTGATCAAGTTGATAGTCCAACTCAAGCAATATATAATAATTTCACGTCATTAATGGCTAACCCACATCCTCTTAACATTTCATCAAGTTCTAGGGGAATACATTAAATTGTCATTTTTTCCGACCTTAATATAGAGATGCCTTCCAGTTCAAGGGGAAAACATTCAACTGTCAGCACCTTCAACCTCGATATAACCATGCCTTCAACACAACACTCAATTCATAACCCATATGATGACATCCCTTCAAGTTTCAGAGGAAGTCATTCATCTATGAACTTTTTCGAACAAAATATCAGAGTCACAGAAGAACCATCATCTCCTCTAGAAGAACATCTTCGTGAGCCAAGAGCAGATGATACTGAAATTGGATTATTCGTTAAACCTGAGTCACCACCATTCAACATGGACTAAGATTTGACCTAAGAAAAAGATTTAACCCCTGATGGAAACTGTGGTTGTGAATAGACATTTATTATCGATGTAGGTTCCTACATGAAACAATCATAATCTAAATATCAACTGAATTCTAAAAGCTTAAAAACATATCACTTGTAAATCTAATCCAAAACCTTTAATAGCTTCAAGAGGAGTCTTGAAGCCCAGACCGGTACTCTTCCAAAATTTGTTTCCTCCCTTTCCTAGATTTCTTGGAACTGAAAACGATGATAAAAAATCAATAAAACCTAAATAGAAAAGTTAAAAGTATATGGAAATCTTTCAATGTTTTCAGATTGAATATTATCTTAAAAACACTTTTGGCTGCTTCAGAAAATCTTTTTCGGTATGCAAACGAAAGAAAAACGCAGAGAAGATAAACAAAGAAAAAAGAGTAAGAGAGAGAGAGATACAATGGATCTGATATAAACCAGTTCGGCCATGGTTGACGAGCTCTCTCTCAAGTATGGTGTAACTGCAGTCAAGCACGGTGAAAATGAGATAGTTCTGGTACCAAAAACCCTAACTAAAATCTAACAACTTGGATTACGTGTAGGATCTTCTTTTAAAGTTTTCGTGTTGGGCCTACAACATTTAATTTAGGTTCTACAGCAAATTGAACAGTGCCCATGGAACTCGTCACGCAATATAATTTTTTAGTGGGCCCCATACCCAATTTCTATAAAAAATTTTTGTAATTTTTTAAAAGAAAATTAAAAAATAATATTTTATTCCAACAGAACTGTCACGCCGGAGTGACGAGTTCCAACGGGTATAATTTTCAAATTTTTTACCATTGGATTGACAGTTGTTAAACGTTCGCATTTTTGTTAAAAAATTAGTCTTCCCTTTAAGTTGTGCACATCATCTTCAATCTCTTAATTTAGACACTACTTTCATCTTAAATCTCCTACGCAAAAAAAACTCATTTCATTTAACCAAAAACATTTTCAACAATGAGCAACAAATTCTTCACGATTGTCCATTATAATAGAGAAATTCTATATACTGATGTTGGTGTTGTGTTTAAGTTAAACAGGCCAATCAATATGATGTTCCCTGTAGATGTATCACATCAGCAAATGAAGCAAAAAATTGAGAGAAAAGTTGGAGCTTTTATTTCATGTTTAAGTTACCGGTACCTGATCTCCTCAAATCCAATGACTTATGGAAAAGTTCAGCTTGATGATGACGACGACGATGTTGCTGTTTTGGTTGGACTTCATCAATCATCAGATAATAATATGGTGGAGATGTACGTCGAAATGAAGAATGTAACTGATATTATGGTGATGAGAACCTTGTTGGACGGTGAAAGCCTTGCTGAATTTAGCGAGGATAATTAAGACATTGTTTCATTGGTAGATGAAGACGACACAACATTAGTTGATGGTTTGATATTGTTGAGGCTGCTTCAGAGGGACAATATTTGGATGTTGAGGCGAATATATGGGAGGCAGATGTTTCACGATGTAAAAGAATGCAGAATGCTCCAAATGTTTGGGCAAGGGCAAAAATTGAACCTGAATTCAATCATTAGGATTTACCTCGGTATCATCATGCAGTTTCAATGCATGACATTAACAACGATGCTATGCGGAATCCTGAAATATTTGATATACCAGAGTTATGTGTTGCCCACAGGGGTTCTTCAGATGAGCGATCATCTGAGTTGGCTATTGGGCCTTGTTTGAAACAAAAAAAGAGGCACAACTAGCAATTAAGGAGTATTGTATCAAAGTTCATCTGAATTTTTGGTGGATTGTTATGGGCGTTTAACCCAACTATCGAAGGGTTTAGATTTTGCAAACAAATGATTCAATTTGATGGCACTTTTCTGTATAGGCTCTACAAACACGTCTTGATAATAATCGTTGCACAAGATGGAGACAAAAATATTTTCCCCATTGCTTTTTCCATTGTTAAAAATGAATCTGAGGAAACTTGGAATTTTTTTCTCTCCAACTTGCGTTCTCATATTGTCACTGAAGAAGGGGTTTGCATGATCTCAGATTGATCGCCTGGGTTGTTAAGCACAATTGGTAGAGCCAAAACTAGATGGACTCCACCTCACGCATATCTTGCATATTGTATATGTCATATCGCGTCGAATGCAATGACGAGGTTTAAGCAGAAAAAGATCAAAAAGAAGATTATCAATATGGGTAAGTACCTTAGCATTTGTCATTAATTATTTATGCTTCATTAATTTTTTTAGTAACATTTAAGTTACTATTTTTTAGGGTATGGTTTACTCCAACCAAACTTCCATGCATGACTTGAAAATTTGAGAAGATACGGAGATGATGTGTGTGAGTTCGTAGCTAAAATACTAAGGGAGAGATGGTCACAAGCATATGATGTTGAGGGTAGACGTTACGACCATATGACTACCAATCTTGCAGAATGTATCAACTCAGTACTGAAAGTAATTCAACATCTCCCGATGACAAGTATTGTTAGGGAGTCTTACTTTAGGTTGGGTAAATCATGGCAGACAAAAGTGCATAAATTGATGCCATGATTAACGATGGGAGAAATTGGGCTTCAGATTTAGAGAAGACAATGCAAAAGAATCAAACACATGAGACATCAATGTTTGTCCACAATTTTGCCAGACTTGATTCTGATTTCATTGTCCAAGCTCTAGTTCAACCACATGAGGAAGGTAATTCTACAATATACACTGGTAATCTGAATAGAAGATGGTGTGATTGTGGTCGATTTCAAGCTTTTAGGTTCCCATGCGCTCACGCTGTTACTGCATGTATGCACATCAATGTTGACCCATACTTATATACTGATGACTATTATAGCCTGCACACTACGCGCAACATTTACAATTATGACTTCAAGTACCTCCCAAATGAAGCATATTGGCCTACATGTATAATTTCTGAGGAATGGTTGCCAAATCCTCAATTGCATATGAAGTTACGGGGTTCGACCTGAATCTAGCCAAATTTATACCGATATGGATGATCATCAAAGAAATCCAAGTAAACCAAAACTTTGTGGCCACTGCAGACGTGAGGGTCATAACAGAAAACATTATCCACATCTTCCAAAATATCATGTTGGACGCTAAAATAAGCGTTACGAAATATTGAACTATATTTTGATATAACAATTAAGGAATAATTCTTTTGGACTTGAATTGAATTTGTTCAAGAGTTTTCAAAGTTTTAAAAAATAATTCAAAGTTCATTTTACTTGGAATTGAGCACAAAATAAGTTTTTGTACACGTAGTATCGATATTGTTCATTTAATACCCCAAATATCAAGTCAATGACTATATTGAAAAGATTTGAAATTTGAATATTTATTTGAATAAATGGTAAAAGATGAGAAATGATTTGGAATAGTGTTTTGAACTAAATTGTATCAATAGATGAATTAAGAGGGCATTTTGGTCCTTTAAGGGAAAATGAATTTTTAAATTCATTTTTATAAGGTATTAAAGTAAAAGGGGGAAGGGGAAAATAGGTTACCAAAAGTCATATCTCTTTTCTTCTTTCCCATGGAAATAACTCTCCTCTATAGCAAAGGTAAAGTTTTAATTCGTTAGTGTTTCTTTTCGATTCTGGTTGGTTCTTGCAAATTTAAGTGAGATGGAGGAAATATTTTAGATTTAAGAAAATGGGTTTTGAAATGATATGTTAAGTTATGAATGTTTATTGATGTTTACTAGTAGATTTGACTTGTCAAAGAAATAAATGAGAAATTATAAGCATTAGATGAATTTAAAAACAGGTTAGAAAATGTGGTGTGATTCTTAGATTCAAATGATCTTGAGAGATTTTATATGTATTAAGAAGCTAAATGAAGGAAAGTTAGTATGGATAGGTAAAGAAGAGTTAATAGTATTGTTTGGGTGTAAACATAATGAAATTTGACCCCATTTGGGTAATAATCGGGTTGAAAACTATAAATTCTGGGCACGAGTATCGGTAATGATAAAACAGTATCGATACTATAGGCCTAAAAGGGGAAGAACAGTTGGGTAGTATCGATACTGATGCAAGAAGTGTCGATACCGAAAGAGGGGTATCGATACTCTGAGGAAGGTATTGATACCATTGAAAACATAATGCAAAAATGGTATCGATACTGTAATAGAGTATCAGTACCATAGTATAGTAGTATCGATACTATTGAACCAGAAATGTTAAGATATGCTGAGATTATTATAAAAATTTAATAATATGTACTTTTAAGTATTATTTAAGTATAATTGTTAGGAAATATACTAAAAATTGACATTGTATGTATCTTTAATGGATGTTTGAGTTGATCGAAATCAAGCTCCCGAGACAAGCAAAACTAAGGCCAAACCCTAGCATCGCTCCCTTCATCTTCAATCTTGCTAACATTTGCTCTTTTGCCGCTGTCGATTCCATGTATGGTGAAACCGAATCGAGAACTGAATTACAACCACCGCCTATGTTACCCACAAACTTCGAACTGACTCAAGTTGTTCATGTTGACCATTCTGATTTGGGTTGATCTACCGCTCAAGCTGACCGTGGTAGAGGGTATTACTGATGTTAGCCTTGTAAAGGTTTGTCTCTTCTCAGTGTTATATTTATTGATTGGATTACTTGATTTATTTGGTTGTCTGATAATTTTTTTGTGAGCATGTTTGATCGTGGGATTAACTGTGTAACTGTATTCGGGAATTTATGCCATGTGGTTTTATGAATCTGTCGGGATTGAAAATTTTCTTGTGGATGCTAATTATTTGATTGTGATGAATTATTAGAATCGAAATACATGCTTCAGAACAAATATATGCTTCGAATTAAATATATGCTTTAGAAATATTATTATTCAGATCGTATTAGAAATCAAATATTATGTCATTTTGCATATCATGTTGGGACAATTTCTGATAGGGGTAGTTTAGTGCATTCACTCAATGGGGTGAATGACACTTTTTCATATTAGTGGCCTCTGCCTTTGTGGCGAACCCCACTTATATGGTGTGTGGGTTGGATTTAGTGTGGTTCTAGGGAACCCACTCTTCTAGGTAGGATTAGAGTACGAGTGGGTGCATGAGCATTTGCATAACATTTAAATTGTAATTATTGTTGATAATTTGGCGTATGAATATATTTCTATTAATGCTTCAGACTATACTTTTACTTGTTTATGTTTGTACTTTATATAAACACATTAAGCCTCGTTGTTTACTCCCCCTTAGTTCTTATTTTATGCATCCGAGATAGGTGAATCGATTTTTTATTTCTCGTTCTCATTATTTATATTGTATGACATTTTTCAATTTATGATTATTACTTTGTCAGTATTTTATTCAAAAAATATTTAATGTGTATAAACATTTTGGGACATTGGACATGAATTTATTATTCTTAACTGCTAAGAATATTTTAATACTTATTTGACATACTGGATTTTCTTTTGTTATTTATTTAATAATATTTATTAGTTTTGGAGTTTTGAATGTCTTATAACATTAAATGGTTGTTTTAGAGTTTTAAAATTCAAAATCGGTTTCGTGAGGGACAAGTTTTAAAGTGACTTTCGAGATTTGTCCTAATTTTTCTCTAAAATAAATTTAGGGGGTTACATTTAGTGATATCATAGTCAAGTCCAACCCTCAGACTGTGGAGCTCAATCGTAAAATTTTTAACAAAAAATGATTTTAATATTTGTCTGTATAAAATATTTCTGATTTAAAAGGAGAAAATTTTGAAATAAAGTTATTGTTATTATTTCTTAATTGTTTATATTTTATAATTCAGAGACTCCAAGTATTGATTTTAATAATAGACGTTGGTTTTGTAGATAGTTCCTTATGGCATCGCGTATGAGTTCTCATTTAGTAAACCGATGAAGTCATACCACTCAAGCTATGATTGATCCTCATTCTACTGTGGGTCAGACCCAAAATCTGAATCAAGTTAATGAGATCGAGATTGGCAAGCAACCTGGAAATCAAACGAAAGTTCACCAGGCTCAGAATGAAAACCCACTCGCACCCCAAATTCAGAGTGAGAGATCATGGGAATCTGATGACAGTGAGACTATTGAGTTAGATAATGTTGCGGTGAATCGAGAACTACTTTGTTACCTCCGTTAGACTAAGAGTGTTAGGAAGCCTATATCGATTGAGTTTTTAGCTACTGGGATGACTGTGTTCATGGGTAAGACCATAATTGACCCCGCTGATGTTGAGTACTGGTTGAAGAAACTACAATGACTCTTTGAAGAGATGTATTATCTGAATAATCAAATGTTGAGAGCAGTTGTATCACTATTAGGCAGTAAAGCTCAGGACTGGTGGGAATCTGAGTAAGATACTATTCTTGCCAGACGGGTCACTTAGGAACATTTCTGTCAGGCTTTTTGGGATCGCTATATGGATGCTGAGTATATGGCAAAGTGTCAGGAGGTTTTATAAACCTGAAGAAAAATGATATGTCTATGATTGACTATGATATTGAGTTTATGAGATTGGTCAAGTATGCTCTTGGGTTGGCTTCGAATGAGAATGACAAGTGTGGTTGGTTCTTGAAAGGTCTTCACCCTTCGATTCGTTCAGCGGTTTCCTTACAACATGACTCAGTGTTTAATACTTTAGTTGCTTGAGCCATAACTACTGAGAAGAGTGAGCCATTACCAATAGGTCCCAAACCCAGAACAGTGACAAGAACCAAAGGCAATCTGGACCACCTACACATGGTTTAAGTGAATCACTTCAGGAAAGATCGAG